>NW_026894708.1:0-89711 GCF_032452875.1 Bos javanicus | reverse complement strand
CAGGCAGCTCTCCTGCACGGATCATGTGCCTCAGCAGGCAAGAATCAAGCAGCTGAGCAGGCATGAATCCTGCGGCCCAGCTGGCGATTATCAGGCAGCTGAGCAGGCATGAATCCTGCGGCCCAGCTGGCGATTATCAGGCAGCTGAGCAGGCATGAATCCTGCGGCCCAGCTGGCGATTATCAAGCAGGTGAGCAGGCGCTGATCCCGCACCGCAGCAGGCACTGATCACGTGCTTGTCATGCAGTGATCAGGTGACTGAGAGGCGCTGATCATGTGACTGCACATGTGCTGATCAGGTAGCTCTCCTGCACGGATCATGTGCCACAGCAGGCAAGAATCAAGCAGCTGAGCAGGCATGAATCCTGCGGCCCAGCTGGCGATTATCAGGCAGCTGAGCAGGCATGAATCCTGTGGCCCAGCTGGCGATTATCAGGCAGCTGAGCAGGCATGAATCCTGCGGCCCAGCTGGCGATTATCAGGCAGCTGAGCAGGCATGAATCCTGCGGCCCAGCTGGCGATTATCAGGCAGCTGAGCAGGCATGAATCCTGCGGCCCAGCTGGCGATTATCAGGCAGCTGAGCAGGCATGAATCTTGCGGCCCAGTTGGAGATTATCAAGCAGGTGAGCAGGCGCTGATCCCGCACCGCGGCAGGCACTGATCACGTGCCTGTCATGCAGTGATCAGGTGACTGAGAGGCGCTGATCATGTGACTGCTCATGAGCGGATCAGGTAGCTCTCCTGCACGGATCATGTGCCTCAGCAGGCAAGAATCAAGCAGCTGAGCAGGCATGAATCCTGCGGCCCAGCTGGCGATTATCAGGCAGCTGAGCAGGCATGAATCCTGTGGCCCAGCTGGCGATTATCAGGCAGCTGAGCAGGCATGAATCCTGCGGCCCAGCTGGCGATTATCAAGCAGGTGAGCAGGCGCTGATCCCGCACCGCAGCAGGCACTGATCACGTGCCTGTCATGCAGTGATCAGGTGACAGAGAGGCGCTGATCATGTGACTGCACATGTGCTGATCAGGTAGCTCTCCTGCACGGATCATGTGCCACAGCAGGCAAGAATCAAGCAGCTGAGCAGGCATGAATCCTGCGGCCCAGCTGGCGATTATCAGGCAGCTGAGCAGGCATGAATCCTGCGGCCCAGCTGGCGATTTTCAGGCAGCTGAGCAGGCATGAATCCTGCGGCCCAGCTGGCGATTATCAGGCAGCTGAGCAGGCATGAATCCTGCGGCCCAGCTGGCGATTATCAGGCAGCTGAGCAGGCATGAATCCTGCGGCCCAGCTGGCGATTATCAGGCAGCTGAGAAGGCATGAATCCTGCGGCCCAGCTGGCGATTATCAAGCAGGTGAGCAGGCGCTGATCCCGCACCGCAGCAGGCACTGATCACGTGCCTGTCATGCAGTGATCAGGTGACTGAGAGGCGCTGATCATGTGACTGCACATGTGCTGATCAGGTAGCTCTCCTGCACGGATCATGTGCCACAGCAGGCAAGAATCAAGCAGCTGAGCAGGCATGAATCCTGCGGCCCAGCTGGCGATTATCAGGCAGCTGAGCAGGCATGAATCCTGCGGCCCAGCTGGCGATTATCAGGCAGCTGAGCAGGCATGAATCCTGCGGCCCAGCTGGCGATTATCAAGCAGGTGAGCAGGCGCCGATCCCGCACCGCAGCAGGCACTGATCACGTGCTTGTCATGCAGTGATCAGGTGACTGAGAGGCGCTGATCATGTGACTGCACATGTGCTGATCAGGTAGCTCTCCTGCACGGATCATGTGCCACAGCAGGCAAGAATCAAGCAGCTGAGCAGGCATGAATCCTGCGGCCCAGCTGGCGATTATCAGGCAGCTGAGCAGGCATGAATCCTGCGGCCCAGCTGGCGATTATCAGGCAGCTGAGCAGGCATGAATCCTGCGGCCCAGCTGGCGATTATCAGGCAGCTGAGCAGGCATGAATCCTGCGGCCCAGCTGGCGATTATCAGGCAACTGAGCAGGCATGAATCCTGCGGCCCAGCTGGCGATTATCAGGCAGCTGAGCAGGCATGAATCCTGCGGCCCAGCTGGCGATTATCAGGCAGCTGAGCATGCATGAATCCTGCGGCCCAGCTGGCGATTATCAGGCAGCTGAGCAGGCATGAATCCTGCGGCCCAGCTGGAGATTATCAAGCAGGTGAGCAGGCGCTGATCCCGCCCCGCGGCAGGCACTGATCACGTGCCTGTCATGCAGTGATCAGGTGACTGAGAGGCGCTGATCATGTGACTGCTCATGAGCTGGATCAGGTAGCTCTCCTGCACGGATCATGTGCCTCAGCAGGCAAGAATCAAGCAGCTGAGCAGGCATGAATCCTGCGGCCCAGCTGGCGATTATCAGGCAGCTGAGCAGGCATGAATCCTGTGGCCCAGCTGGCGATTATCAGGCAGCTGAGCAGGCATGAATCCTGCGGCCCAGCTGGCGATTATCAAGCAGGTGAGCAGGCGCTGATCCCGCACCGCAGCAGGCACTGATCACGTGCCTGTCATGCAGTGATCAGGTGACTGAGAGGCGCTGATCATGTGACTGCACATGTGCTGATCAGGTAGCTCTCCTGCACGGATCATGTGCCACAGCAGGCAAGAATCAAGCAGCTGAGCAGGCATGAATCCTGCGGCCCAGCTGGCGATTATCAGGCAGCTGAGCAGGCATGAATCCTGCGGCCCAGCTGGCGATTTTCAGGCAGCTGAGCGGGCATGAATCCTGCGGCCCAGCTGGCGATTATCAAGCAGGTGAGCAGGCGCTGATCCCGCACCGTGGCAGGCACTGATCATATGCCTGTCATGCAGTGATCAGGTGACTGAGAGGCGCAGATCATGTGACTGCTCATGTGCTGATCAGGTAGCTCTCCTGCACGGATCATGTGCCTCATCAGGCAAGACTCAAGCAGCTGAGCAGGCATGAATCCTGCGGCCCAGCTGGCGATTATCAGGCAGCTGAGCAGGCATGAATCCTGCGGCCCAGCTGGCGATTATCAGGCAGCTGAGCAGGCATGAATCCTGCGGCCCAGCTGGCGATTATCAGGCAGCTGAGCAGTCATGAATCCTGCGGCCCAGCTGGCGATTATCAGGCAGCTGAGCAGGCATGAATCCTGCGGCCCAGCTGGCGATTATCAGGCAGCTGAGCAGGCATGAATCCTGCGGCCCAGCTGGCGATTTTCAGGCAGCTGATCAGGCATGAATCCTGTGGCCCAGCTGGCGATTATCAAGCAGGTGCGCAGGCGCTGATCCCGCACCGCAGCAGGCACTGATCACGTGCCTGTCATGCAGTGATCAGGTGACTGAGAGGCGCTGATCATGTGACTGCACATGTGCTGATCAGGTAGCTCTCCTGCACGGATCATGTGCCACAGCAGGCAAGAATCAAGCAGCTGAGCAGGCATGAATCCTGCGGCCCAGCTGGCGATTATCAGGAAGCTGAGCAGGCATGAATCCTGCGGCCCAGCTGGCGATTATCAGGCAGCTGAGCAGGCATGAATCCTGCGGCCCAGCTGGCGATTATCAAGCAGGTGAACAGGCGCTGATCCCGCACCGCAGCAGGCACTGATCACGTGCTTGTCATGCAGTGATCAGGTGACTGAGAGGCGTTGATCATGTGACTGCACATGTGCTGATCAGGTAGCTCTCCTGCACGGATCATGTGCCACATCAGGCAAGAATCAAGCAGCTGAGCAGGCATGAATCCTGCGGCCCAGCTGGCGATTATCAGGCAGCTGAGCAGGCATGAATCCTGTGGCCCAGCTGGCGATTATCAGGCAGCTGAGCAGGCATGAATCCTGCGGCCCAGCTGGCGATTATCAGGCAACTGAGCAGGCATGAATCCTGCGGCCCAGCTGGCGATTATCAGGCAGCTGAGCAGGCATGAATCCTGTGGCCCAGCTGGCGATTATCAGGCAGCTGAGCATCATGAATCCTGCAGCCCAGCTGGCGATTATCAGGCAGCTGAGCAGGCATGAATCCTGCGGCCCATCTGGCGATTATCAGGCAGCTGAGCAGGCATGAATCCTGCGGCCCAGCTTGCGATTATCAGGCAGCTGAGCAGGCATGAATCCTGTGGCCCAGCTGGCGATTATCAAGCAGGTGAGCAGGCGCTGATCCCGCACCGCAGCAGGCACTGATCACGTGCTTGTCATGCAGTGATCAGGTGACTGAGAGGCGCTGATCATGTGACTGCACATGTGCTGATCAGGTAGCTCTCCTGCACGGATCATGTGCCACAGCAGGCAAGAATCAAGCAGCTGAGCAGGCATGAATCCTGCGGCCCAGCTGGCGATTATCAGGCAGTTGTGCAGGCATGAATCCTGTGGCCCAGCTGGCGATTATCAGCCAGCTGAGCAGGCATGAATCCTGCGGCCGAGCTGGCAATTATCAGGCAGCTGAGCAGGCATGAATCCTTCGGCCCAGCTGACGATTATCAGGCAGCTGAGCAGGCATGAATCCTGCGGCCCAGCTGGCGATTATCAGGCAGCTGAGCAGGCATGAATCCTGCGGCCCAGCTGGCGATTATCAGGCAGCTGAGCAGGCATGAATCCTGCGGCCCAGCTGGCGATTATCAGGCAGCTGAGCAGGCATGAATCTTGCGGCCCAGTTGGAGATTATCAAGCAGGTGAGCAGGCGCTGATCCCGCACCGTGGCAGGCACTGATCACGTGCCTGTCATGCAGTGATCAGGTGACTGAGAGGCGCTGATCCTGTGACTGCTCATGAGCGGATCAGGTAGCTCTCCTGCACGGATCATGTGCCTCAGCAGGCAAGAATCAAGCAGCTGAGCAGGCATGAATCCTGCGGCCCAGCTGGCGATTATCAGGCAGCTGAGCAGGCATGAATCCTGTGGCCCAGCTGGCGAATATCAGGCAGCTGAGCAGGCATGAATCCTGCGGCCCAGCTGGCGATTATCAAGCAGGTGAGCAGGCGCTGATCCCGCACCGCAGCAGGCACTGATCACGTGCCTGTCATGCAGTGATCAGGTGACTGAGAGGCGCTGATCATGTGACTGCTCCTGTGCTGATCAGGTAGCTCTCCTGCACGGATCATGTGCCACAGCAGGCAAGAATCAAGCAGCTGAGCAGGCATGAATCCTGCGGCCCAGCTGGCGATTATCAGGCAGCTGAGCAGGCATGAATCCTGCGGCCAAGCTGGCGATTATCAAACAGGTGAGCAGGCGCTGATCCCGCACTTCGGCAGGCACTGATCACGTGCCTGTCATGCAGTGATCAGGTGACTGAGAGGCGCTGATCATGTGACTGCACATGTGCTGATCAGGTAGCTCTCCTGCACGGATCATGTGCCACAGCAGGCAAGAATCAAGCAGCTGAGCACGCATGAATCCTGCGGCCCAGCTGGCTATAATCAGGCAGCTGAGCAGGCATGAATCCTGCGGCCCAGCTGGCGATTATCAGGCAGCTGAGCAGGCATGAATCCTGCGGCCCAGCTGGCGATTATCAGGCAGCTGAGCAGGCATGAATCCTGCGGCCCAGCTGGCGATTATCAGCCAGCTGAGCAGGCATGAATCCTGCGGCCCAGCTGGCGATTATCAGGCAGCTGAGAAGGCATGAATCCTGCGGCCCAGCTGGCGATTATCAAGCAGGTGAGCAGGCGCTGATCCCGAACCTCGGCAGGCACTGATCACGTGCCTGTCATGCAGTGATCAGGTGACTGAGAGGCGCTGATCATGTGACTGCACATGTGTTGATCAGATAGCTCTCCTGCACGGATCATGTGCCACAGCAGGCAAGAATCAAGCAGCTGAGCAGGCATGAATCCTGCGGCCCAGCTGGCGATTATCAGGCAGCTGAGCAGGCATGAATCCTGTGGCCCAGCTGGCGATTATCAGGCAGCTGAGCAGGCATGAATCCTGCGGCCCAGCTGGCGATTATCAAGCAGGTGAGCAGGCGCTGATCCCGCACCGCAGCAGGCACTGATCACGTGCTTGTCATGCAGTGATCAGGTGACTGAGAGGCGCTGATCATGTGACTGCACATGTGCTGATCAGGTAGCTCTCCTGCACGGATCATGTGCCACAGCAGGCAAGAATCAAGCAGCTGAGCAGGCATGAATCCTGCGGCCCAGCTGGCGATTATCAGTCAGCTGAGCAGGCATGAATCCTGCGGCCCAGCTGGCGATTATCAGGCAGCTGAGCAGGCATGAATCCTGCGGCCCAGCTGGCGATTATCAGGCAGCTGAGCAGGCATGAATCCTGCGGCCCAGCTGGCGATTATCAGGCAGCTGAGCAGGCATGAATCCTGCGGCCCAGCTGGCGATTATCAGGCAGCTGAGCAGGCATGAATCCTGCGGCCCAGCTGGCGATTATCAGGCAGCTGAGCAGGCGCTGAATCCTGCGGCCCAGCTGGCGATTATCAGGCAGCTGAGCAGGCATGAATCCTGCGACCCAGCTGGCGATTATCAGGCAGCTGAGCAGGCATGAATCCTGCGGCCCAGCTGGCGATTATCAGGCAGCTGAGCATGCATGAATCCTGCGGCCCAGCTGGCGATTATCAGGCAGCTGAGCAGGCATGAATCCTGCGGACCAGCTGGAGATTATCAAGCAGGTGAGCAGGCGCTGATCCCGCACCGCGGCAGGCACTGATCACGTGCCTGTCATGCAGTGATCAGGTGACTGAGAGGCACTGATCATGTGACTGCTCATGAGCGGATCAGGTAGCTCTCCTGCACGGATCATGTGCCTCAGCAGGGAAGAATCAAGCAGCTGAGCAGGCATGAATCCTGCGGCCCAGCTGGCGATTATCAGGCAGCTGAGCAGGCATGAATCCTGCGGCCCAGCTGGCGATTTTCAGGCAGCTGAGCGGGCATGAATCCTGCGGCCCAGCTGGCGATTATCAAGCAGGTGAGCAGGCGCTGATCCCGCACCGCAGCAGGCACTGATCACGTGCCTGTCATGCAGTGATCAGGTGACTGAGAGGCGCTGATCATGTGACTGCACATGTGCTGATCAGGTAGCTCTCCTGCACGGATCATGTGCCACAGCAGGCAAGACTCAAGCAGCTGAGCAGGCATGAATCCTGCGGCCCAGCTGGCGATTATCAGGCAGCTGAGCAGGCATGAATCCTGCGGCCCAGCTGGCGATTATCAGGCAGCTGAGCAGGCATGAATCCTGCGGCCCAGCTGGCGATTATCAGGCAGCTGAGCAGGCATGAATCCTGCGGCCCAGCTGGCGATTATCAAGCAGGTGAGCAGGCGCTGATCCCGCACCGCAGCAGGCACTGATCACGTGCTTGTCATGCAGTGATCAGGTGACTGAGAGGCGTTGATCATGTGACTGCACATGTGCTGATCAGGTAGCTCTCCTGCACGGATCATGTGCCACAGCAGGCAAGAATCAAGCAGCTGAGCAGGCATGAATCCTGCGGCCCAGCTGGCGATTATCAGGCAGCTGAGCAGGCATGAATCCTGTGGCCCAGCTGGCGATTATCAGGCAGCTGAGCAGGCATGAATCCTGCGGCCCAGCTGGCGATTATCAGGCAGCTGAGCAGGCATGAATCCTGCGGCCCAGCTGGCGATTATCAGGCAGCTGAGCAGGCATGAATCCTGTGGCCCAGCTGGCGATTATCAGGCAGCTGAGCATCATGAATCCTGCGGCCCAGCTGGCGATTATCAGGCAGCTGAGCAGGCATGAATCCTGCGGCCCATCTGGCGATTATCAGGCAGCTGAGCAGGCATGAATCCTGCGGCCCAGCTGGCGATTATCAGGCAGCTGAGCAGGCATGAATCCTGCGGCCCAGCTGGCGATTATCAAGCAGGTGAGCAGGCGCTGATCCCACACCGCAGCAGGCACTGATCACGTGCTTGTCATGCAGTGATCAGGTGACTG
Source organism: Bos javanicus (assembly GCF_032452875.1). Classification (NCBI taxonomy): domain Eukaryota; kingdom Metazoa; phylum Chordata; class Mammalia; order Artiodactyla; family Bovidae; genus Bos; species Bos javanicus. The sequence continues at coordinate 81,848 of NW_026894708.1, read as the reverse complement.
AGAGGCGCTGATCATGTGACTGCACATGTGCTGATCAGGTAGCTCTCCTGCACGGATCATGTGCCACAGCAGGCAAGAATCAAGCAGCTGAGCAGGCATGAATCCTGCGGCCCAGCTGGCGATTATCAGGCAGCTGTGCAGGCATGAATCCTGTGGCCAGGCTGGCGATTATCAGGCAGCTGAGCAGGCATGAATCCTGCGGCCCAGCTGGCAATTATCAGGCAGCTGAGCAGGCATGAATCCTGCGGCCCAGCTGACGATTATCAGGCAGCTGAGCAGGCATGAATCCTGCGGCCCAGCTGGCGATTATCAGGCAGCTGAGCAGGCATGAATCCTGCGGCCCAGCTGGCGATTATCAAACAGGTGAGCAGGCGCTGATCCCGCACCGCAGCAGGCACTGATCACGTGCTTGTCATGCAGTGATCAGGTGACTGAGAGGCGCTGATCATGTGACTGCACCTGTGCTGATCAGGTAGCTCTCCTGCACGGATCATGTGCCACAGCAGGCAAGAATCAAGCAGCTGAGCACGCATGAATCCTGCGGCCCAGCTGGCGATAATCAGGCAGCTGAGCAGGCATGAATCCTGCGGCCCAGCTGGCGATTATCAGGCAGCTGAGCAGGCATGAATCCTGCGGCCCAGCTGGCGATTATCAGGCAGCTGAGCAGGCATGAATCCTGCGGCCCAGCTGGCGATTATCAGGCAGCTGAGCAGGCATGAATCCTGCGGCCCAGCTGGCGATTTTCAGGCAGCTGAGAAGGCATGAATCCTGCGGCCCAGCTGGCGATTATCAAGCAGGTGAGCAGGCGCTGATCCCGCACCGCAGCAGGCACTGATCACGTGCCTGTCATGCAGTGATCAGGTGACTGAGAGGCGCTGATCATGTGACTGCACATGTGCTGATCAGGTAGCTCTCCTGCACGGATCATGTGCCACAGCAGGCAAGAATCAAGCAGCTGAGCAGGCATGAATCCTGCGGCCCAGCTGGCGATTATCAGTCAGCTGAGCAGGCATGAATCCTGCGGCCCAGCTGGCGATTATCAGGCAGCTGAGCAGGCATGAATCCTGCGGCCCAGCTGGCAATTATCAGGCAGCTGAGCAGGCATGAATCCTGCGGCCCAGCTGGCGATTATCAGGCAGCTGAGCAGGCATGAATCCTGCGGCCCAGCTGGCGATTATCAAGCAGGTGAACAGGCGCTGATCCCGCACCGCAGCAGGCACTGATCACGTGCTTGTCATGCAGTGATCAGGTGACTGAGAGGCGTTGATCATGTGACTGCACATGTGCTGATCAGGTAGCTCTCCTGCACGGATCATGTGCCACAGCAGGCAAGAATCAAGCAGCTGAGCAGGCATGAATCCTGCGGCCCAGCTGGCGATTATCAGGCAGCTGAGCAGGCATGAATCCTGTGGCCCAGCTGGCGATTATCAGGCAGCTGAGCAGGCATGAATCCTGCGGCCCAGCTGGCGATTATCAGGCAGCTGAGCAGGCATGAATCCTGCGGCCCAGCTGGCGATTATCAGGCAGCTGAGCAGGCATGAATCCTGTGGCCCTGCTGGCGATTATCAGGCAGCTGAGCATCATGAATCCTGCGGCCCAGCTGGCGATTATCAGGCAGCTGAGCAGGCATGAATCCTGCGGCCCATCTGGCGATTATCAGGCAGCTGAGCAGGCATGAATCCTGCGGCCCAGCTTGCGATTATCAGGCAGCTGAGCAGGCATGAATCCTGCGGCCCAGCTGGCGATTATCAAGCAGGTGAGCAGGCGCTGATCCCACACCGCAGCAGGCACTGATCACGTGCTTGTCATGCAGTGATCAGGTGACTGAGAGGCGCTGATCATGTGACTGCACATGTGCTGATCAGGTAGCTCTCCTGCACGGATCATGTGCCACAGCAGGCAAGAATCAAGCAGCTGAGCAGGCATGAATCCTGCGGCCCAGCTGGCGATTATCAGGCAGCTGTGCAGGCATGAATCCTGTGGCCAGGCTGGCGATTATCAGGCAGCTGAGCAGGCATGAATCATGCGGCCCAGCTGGCAATTATCAGGCAGCTGAGCAGGCATGAATCCTGCGGCCCAGCTGACGATTATCAGGCAGCTGAGCAGGCATGAATCCTGCGGCCCAGCTGGCGATTATCAGGCAGCTGAGCAGGCATGAATCCTGCGGCCCAGCTGGCGATTATCAAACAGGTGAGCAGGCGCTGATCCCGCACCGCAGCAGGCACTGATCACGTGCCTGTCATGCAGTGATCAGGTGACTGAGAGGCGCTGATCATGTGACTGCACCTGTGCTGATCAGGTAGCTCTCCTGCACGGATCATGTGCCACAGCAGGCAAGAATCAAGCAGCTGAGCACGCATGAATCCTGCGGCCCAGCTGGCGATAATCAGGCAGCTGAGCAGGCATGAATCCTGCGGCCCAGCTGGCGATTTTCAGGCAGCTGAGCAGGCATGAATCCTGCGGCCCAGCTGGCGATTATCAGGCAGCTGAGCAGGCATGAATCCTGCGGCCCAGCTGGCGATTATCAGGCAGCTGAGCAGGCATGAATCCTGCGGCCCAGCTGGCGATTTTCAGGCAGCTGAGAAGGCATGAATCCTGCGGCCCAGCTGGCGATTATCAAGCAGGTGAGCAGGCGCTGATCCCGCACCGCAGCAGGCACTGATCACGTGCCTGTCATGCAGTGATCAGGTGACTGAGAGGCGCTGATCATGTGACTGCACATGTGTTGATCAGGTAGCTCTCCTGCACGGATCATGTGCCACAGCAGGCAAGAATCAAGCAGCTGAGCAGGCATGAATCCTGCGGCCCAGCTGGCGATTATCAGGCAGCTGAGCAGGCATGAATCCTGCGGCCCAGCTGGCGATTATCAGGCAGCTGAGCAGGCATGAATCCTGCGGCCCAGCTGGCGATTATCAAGCAGGTGAGCAGGCGCTGATCCCGCACCGCAGCAGGCACTGATCACGTGCTTGTCATGCAGTGATCAGGTGACTGAGAGGCGCTGATCATGTGACTGCACATGTGCTGATCAGGTAGCTCTCCTGCACGGATCATGTGCCACAGCAGGCAAGAATCAAGCAGCTGAGCAGGCATGAATCCTGCGGCCCAGCTGGCGATTATCAGTCAGCTGAGCAGGCATGAATCCTGCGGCCCAGCTGGCGATTATCAGGCAGCTGAGCAGGCATGAATCCTGCGGCCCAGCTGGCGAATATCAGGCAGCTGAGCAGGCATGAATCCTGCGGCCCAGCTGGCGATTATCAGGCAGCTGAGCAGGCATGAATCCTGCGGCCCAGCTGGCGATTATCAGGCAGCTGAGCAGGCATGAATCCTGCGGCCCAGCTGGCGATTATCAGGCAGCTGAGCAGGCATGAATCCTGCGGCCCAGCTGGCGAATATCAGGCAGCTGACCAGGCATGAATCCTGCGACCCAGCTGGCGATTATCAGGCAGCTGAGCAGGCATGAATCCTGTGGCCCAGCTGGCGATTATCAGGCAGCTGAGCATGCATGAATCCTGCGGCCCAGCTGGCGATTATCAGGCAGCTGAGCAGGCATGAATCCTGCGGTCCAGCTGGAGATTATCAAGCAGGTGAGCAGGCGCTGATCCCGCACCACGGCAGGCACTGATCACGTGCCTGTCATGCAGTGATCAGGTGACTGAGAGGCGCTGATCCTGTGACTGCTCATGAGCGGATCAGGTAGCTCTCCTGCACGGATCATGTGCCTCAGCAGGCAAGAATCAAGCAGCTGAGCAGGCATGAATCCTGCGGCCCAGCTGGCGATTATCAGGCAGCTGAGCAGGCATGAATCCTGCGGCCCAGCTGGCGATTTTCAGGCAGCTGAGCGGGCATGAATCCTGTGGCCCAGCTGGCGATTATCAAGCAGGTGAGCAGACGCTGATCCCGCACCGCGGCAGGCACTGATCATATGCCTGTCATGCAGTGATCAGGTGACTGAGAGGCGCAGATCATGTGACTGCTCATGTGCTGATCAGGTAGCTCTCCTGCACGGATCATGTGCCTCATCAGGCAAGACTCAAGCAGCTGAGCAGGCATGAATCCTGCGGCCCAGCTGGCGATTATCAGGCAGCTGAGCAGGCATGAATCCTGCGGCCCAGCTGGCGATTATCAGGCAGCTGAGCAGGCATGAATCCTGCGGCCCAGCTGGCGATTATCAGGCAGCTGAGCAGGCATGAATCCTGCGGCCCAGCTGGCGATTATCAAGCAGGTGAACAGGCGCTGATTCCGCACCGCAGCAGGCACTGATCACGTGCTTGTCATGCAGTGATCAGGTGACTGAGAGGCGTTGATCATGTGACTGCACATGTGCTGATCAGGTAGCTCTCCTGCACGGATCATGTGCCACAGCAGGCAAGAATCAAGCAGCTGAGCAGGCATGAATCCTGCGGCCCAGCTGGCGATTATCAGGCAGCTGAGCAGGCATGAATCCTGTGGCCCAGCTGGCGATTATCAGGCAGCTGAGCAGGCATGAATCCTGCGGCCCAGCTGGCGATTATCAGGCAGCTGAGCAGGCATGAATCCTGCGGCCCAGCTGGCGATTATCAGGCAGCTGAGCAGGCATGAATCCTGTGGCCCTGCTGGCGATTATCAGGCAGCTGAGCATCATGAATCCTGCAGCCCAGCTGGCGATTATCAGGCAGCTGAGCAGGCATGAATCCTGCGGCCCATCTGGCGATTATCAGGCAGCTGAGCAGGCATGAATCCTGCGGCCCAGCTTGCGATTATCAGGCAGCTGAGCAGGCATGAATCCTGCGGCCCAGCTGGCGATTATCAAGCAGGTGAGCAGGCGCTGATCCCACACCGCAGCAGGCACTGATCACGTGCTTGTCATGCAGTGATCAGGTGACTGAGAGGCGCTGATCATGTGACTGCACATGTGCTGATCAGGTAGCTCTCCTGCACGGATCATGTGCCACAGCAGGCAAGAATCAAGCAGCTGAGCAGGCATGAATCCTGCGGCCCAGCTGGCGATTATCAGGCAGCTGTGCAGGCATGAATCCTGTGGCCCGGCTGGCGATTATCAGGCAGCTGAGCAGGCATGAATCCTGCGGCCCAGCTGGCAATTATCAGGCAGCTGAGCAGGCATGAATCCTGCGGCCCAGCTGACGATTATCAGGCAGCTGAGTAGGCATGAATCCTGCGGCCCAGCTGGGGATTATCAGGCAGCTGAGCAGGCATGAATCCTGCGGCCCAGCTGGCGATTATCAGGCAGCTGAGCAGGCATGAATCCTGCGGCCCAGCTGGCGATTATCAGGCAGCTGAGCAGGCATGAATCTTGCGGCCCAGTTGGAGATTATCAAGCAGGTGAGCAGGCGCTGATCCCGCACCGTGGCAGGCACTGATCACGTGCCTGTCATGCAGTGATCAGGAGACTGAGAGGCGCTGATCCTGTGACTGCTCATGAGCGGATCAGGTAGCTCTCCTGCACGGATCATGTGCCTCAGCAGGCAAGAATCAAGCAGCTGAGCAGGCATGAATCCTGCGGCCCAGCTGGCGATTATCAGGCAGCTGAGCAGGCATGAATCCTGTGGCCCAGCTGGCGATTATCAGGCAGCTGAGCAGGCATGAATCCTGCGGCCCAGCTGGCGATTATCAAGCAGGTGAGCAGACGCTGATCCCGCACCGCAGCAGGCACTGATCACGTGCCTGTCATGCAGTGATCAGGTGACTGAGAGGCGCTGATCATGTGACTGCACCTGTGCTGATCAGGTAGCTCTCCTGCACGGATCATGTGCCACAGCAGGCAAGAATCAAGCAGCTGAGCAGGCATGAATCCTGCGGCCCAGCTGGCGGTTATCAGGCAGCTGAGTAGGCATGAATCCTGCGGCCCAGCTGGCGATTTTCAGGCAGCTGAGCGGGCATGAATCCTGCGGCCCAGCTGGCGATTATCAAGCAGGTGAGCAGGCGCTGATCCCGCACCGCGGCAGGCAATGATCATATGCCTGTCATGCAGTGATCAGGTGACTGAGAGGCGCAGATCATGTGACTGCTCATGTGCTGATCAGGTAGCTCTCCTGCACGGATCATGTGCCTCAGCAGGCAAGAATCAAGCAGCTGAGCAGGCATGAATCCTGCGGCCCAGCCAGCGATTATCAGGCAGCTGAGCAGGCATGAATCCTGTGGCCCAGCTGGCGATTATCAGGCAGCTGAGCAGGCATGAACCCTCGGCCCAGCTGGCGATTATCAGGCAGCTGAGCAGGCATGAATCCTGCGGCCCAGCTGGCGATTATCAGGCAGCTGAGCAGGCATGAATCCTGCGGCCCAGCTGGCGATTATCAGGCAGCTGAGCAGGCATGAATCCTGGGGCCCAGCTGGCGATTATCAAGCAGGTGAGCAGGCGCTGATCCCGCAGCGCAGCAGGCACTGATCACGTGCCTGTCATGCAGTGATCAGGTGACTGAGAGGCGCTGATCATGTGACTGCACATGTGCTGATCAGGTAGCTCTCCTGCACGGATCATGTGCCACAGCAGGCAAGAATCAAGCAGCTGAGCAGGCATGAATCCTGCGGCCCAGCTGGCGATTATCAGGCAGCTGAGCAGGCATGAATCCTGCGGCCCAGCTGGCGATTATCAGGCAGCTGAGCAGGCATGAATCCTGCGGCCCAGCTGGCGATTATCAAGCAGGTGAGCAGGCGCTGATCCCGCACCGCAGCAGGCACTGATCACGTGCTTGTCATGCAGTGATCAGGTGACTGAGAGGCGCTGATCATGTGACTGCACCTGTGCTGATCAGGTAGCTCTCCTGCACGGATCATGTGCCACAGCAGGCAAGAATCAAGCAGCTGAGCAGGCATGAATCCTGCGGCCCAGCTGGCGATTATCAGGCAGCTGAGCAGGCATGAATCCTGCGGCCCAGCTGGCGATTATCAGGCAGCTGAGCAGGCATGAATCCTGCGGCCCAGCTGGCGATTATCAGGCAGCTGAGCAGGCATGAATCCTGAGGCCCAGCTGTCGATTAACAGGCAGCTGAGCAGGCATGAATCCTGCGACCCAGCTGGCGATTATCAGGCAGCTGAGCAGGCATGAATCCTGTGGCCCCGCTTGCGATTATCAAGCAGGTGAGCATGCATGAATCCTGCGGCCCAGCTGGCGATTATCAAGCAGGTGAGCAGGCGCTGATCTCGAACCTCGGCAGGCACTGATCACGTGCTTGTCATGCAGTGATCAGGTGACTGAGAGGCGCTGATCATGTGACTGCACCTGTGCTGATCAGGTAGCTCTCCTGCACGGATCATGTGCCACAGCAGGAAAGAATCAAGCAGCTGAGTAGGCATGAATCCTGCGGCCCAGCTGGCGATTATCAGGCAGCTGAGCAGGCATGAATCCTGCGGCCCAGCTGGCGATTATCAGGCAGCTGAGCAGGCATGAATCCTGCGGTCCAGCTGGAGATTATCAAGCAGGTGAGCAGGCGCTGATCCCGCACCACGGCAGGCACTGATCACGTGCCTGTCATGCAGTGATCAGGTGACTGAGAGGCGCTGATCCTGTGACTGCTCATGAGCGGATCAGGTAGCTCTCCTGCACGGATCATGTGCCTCAGCAGGCAAGAATCAAGCAGCTGAGCAGGCATGAATCCTGCGGCCCAGCTGGCGATTATCAGGCAGCTGAGCAGGCATGAATCCTGTGGCCCAGCTGGCGATTATCAGGCAGCTGAGCAGGCATGAATCCAGCGGCCCAGCTGGTGATTATCAAGCAGGTGAGCAGGCGCTGATCCCGCACCGCGGCAGGCACTGATCACGTGCCTGTCATGCAGTGATCAATTGACTGAGAGGCGCTGATCATGTGACTGCACCTGTGCTGATCAGGTAGCTCTCCTGCACGGATCATGTGCCACAGCAGGCAAGAATCAAGCAGCTGAGCAGGCATGAATCCTGCGGCCCAGCTGGCGATTATCAGGCAGCTGAGCAGGCATGAATCCTGTGGCCCAGCTGGCGATTATCAGGCAGCTGAGCAGGCATGAATCCTGCGGCCCAGCTGGCGATTATCAAGCAGGTGAGCAGGCGCTGATCCCGCACCGCAGCAGGCACTGATCACGTGCCTGTCATGCAGTGATCAGGTGACTGAGAGGCGCTGATCATGTGACTGCACCTGTGCTGATCAGGTAGCTCTCCTGCACGGATCATGTGCCACAGCAGGCAAGAATCAAGCAGCTGAGCAGGCATGAATCCTGCGGCCCAGCTGGCGGTTATCAGGCAGCTGAGTAGGCATGAATCCTGCGGCCCAGCTGGCGATTTTCAGGCAGCTGAGCGGGCATGAATCCTGCGGCCCAGCTGGCGATTATCAAGCAGGTGAGCAGGCGCTGATCCCGCACCGCGGCAGGCAATGATCATATGCCTGTCATGCAGTGATCAGGTGACTGAGAGGCGCAGATCATGTGACTGCTCATGTGCTGATCAGGTAGCTCTCCTGCACGGATCATGTGCCTCAGCAGGCAAGAATCAAGCAGCTGAGCAGGCATGAATCCTGCGGCCCAGCCAGCGATTATCAGGCAGCTGAGCAGGCATGAATCCTGTGGCCCAGCTGGCGATTATCAGGCAGCTGAGCAGGCATGAATCCTCGGCCCAGCTGGCGACTATCAGGCAGCTGAGCAGGCATGAATCCTGCGGCCCAGCTGGCGATTATCAGGCAGCTGAGCAGGCATGAATCCTGCGGCCCAGCTGGCGATTATCAGGCAGCTGAGCAGGCATGAATCCTGCGGCCCAGCTGGCGATTATCAGGCAGCTGAGCAGGCATGAATCCTGGGGCCCAGCTGGCGATTATCAAGCAGGTGAGCAGGCGCTGATCCCGCAGCACAGCAGGCACTGATCACGTGCCTGTCATGCACTGATCAGGTGACTGAGAGGCGCTGATCATGTGACTGCACATGTGCTGATCAGGTAGCTCTCCTGCACGGATCATGTGCCACAGCAGGCAAGAATCAAGCAGCTGAGCAGGCATGAATCCTGCGGCCCAGCTGGCGATTATCAGGCAGCTGAGCAGGCATGAATCCTGCGGCCCAGCTGGCGATTATCAGGCAGCTGAGCAGGCATGAATCCTGCGGCCCAGCTGGCGATTATCAAGCAGGTGAGCAGGCGCTGATCCCGCACCGCAGCAGGCACTGATCACGTGCTTGTCATGCAGTGATCAGGTGACTGAGAGGCGCTGATCATGTGACTGCACCTGTGCTGATCAGGTAGCTCTCCTGCACGGATCATGTGCCACAGCAGGCAAGAATCAAGCAGCTGAGCAGGCATGAATCCTGCGGCCCAGCTGGCGATTATCAGGCAGCTGAGCAGGCATGAATCCTGCGGCCCAGCTGGCGATTATCAGGCAGCTGAGCAGGCATGAATCCTGCGGCCCAGCTGGCGATTATCAGGCAGCTGAGCAGGCATGAATCCTGCGGCCCAGCTGGCGATTATCAGGCAGCTGAGCAGGCATGAATCCTGCGACCCAGCTGGCGATTATCAGGCAGCTGAGCAGGCATGAATCCTGTGGCCCAGCTGGCGATTATCAGGCAGCTGAGCATCATGAATCCTGCGGCCCAGCTGGCAATTATCAAGCAGGTGAGCAGGCGCTGATCTCGAACCTCGGCAGGCACTGATCACGTGCTTGTCATGCAGTGATCAGGTGACTGAGAGGCGCTGATCATGTGACTGCACATGTGCTGATCAGGTAGCTCTCCTGTACGGATCATGTGCCACAGCAGGAAAGAATCAAGCAGCTGAGTAGGCATGAATCCTGCGGCCCAGCTGGCGATTATCAGGCAGCTGAGCAGGCATGAATCCTGCGGCCCAGCTGGCGATTATCAGGCAGCTGAGCAGGCATGAATCCTGCGGTCCAGCTGGAGATTATCAAGCAGGTGAGCAGGCGCTGATCCCGCACCACGGCAGGCACTGATCACGTGCCTGTCATGCAGTGATCAGGTGACTGAGAGGCGCTGATCCTGTGACTGCTCATGAGCGGATCAGGTAGCTCTCCTGCACGGATCATGTGCCTCAGCAGGCAAGAATCAAGCAGCTGAGCAGGCATGAATCCTGCGGCCCAGCTGGCGATTATCAGGCAGCTGAGCAGGCATGAATCCTGTGGCCCAGCTGGCGATTATCAGGCAGCTGAGCAGGCATGAATCCTGCGGCCCAGCTGGTGATTATCAAGCAGGTGAGCAGGCGCTGATCCCGCACCGCAGCAGGCACTGATCACGTGCCTGTCATGCAGTGATCAGGTGACTGAGAGGCGCTGATCATGTGACTGCACCTGTGCTGATCAGGTAGCTCTCCTGCACGGATCATGTGCCACAGCAGGAAAGAATCAAGCAGCTGAGCAGGCATGAATCCTGCGGCCCAGCTGGCGATTATCAGGAAGCTGAGCAGGCATGAATCCTGCGGCCCAGCTGGCGATTATCAGGCAGCTGAGCAGGCATGAATCCTGCGGCCCAGCTGGCGATTATCAAGCAGGTGAACAGGCGCTGATCCCGCACCGCAGCAGGCACTGATCACGTGCTTGTCATGCAGTGATCAGGTGACTGAGAGGCGTTGATCATGTGACTGCACATGTGCTGATCAGGTAGCTCTCCTGCACGGATCATGTGCCACAGCAGGCAAGAATCAAGCAGCTGAGCAGGCATGAATCCTGCGGCCCAGCTGGCGATTATCAGGCAGCTGAGCAGGCATGAATCCTGTGGCCCAGCTGGCGATTATCAGGCAGCTGAGCATCATGAATCCTGCGGCCCAGCTGGCGATTATCAGGCAGCTGAGCAGGCATGAATCCTGCGGCCCATCTGGCGATTATCAGGCAGCTGAGCAGGCATGAATCTTGCGGCCCAGTTGGAGATTATCAAGCAGGTGAGCAGGCGCTGATCCCGCACCGTGGCAGGCACTGATCACGTGCCTGTCATGCAGTGATCAGGTGACTGAGAGGCGCTGATCCTGTGACTGCTCATGAGCGGATCAGGTAGCTCTCCTGCACGGATCATGTGCCTCAGCAGGCAAGAATCAAGCAGCTGAGCAGGCATGAATCCTGCGGCCCAGCTGGCGATTATCAGGCCGCTGAGCAGGCATGAATCCTGTGGCCCAGCTGGCGATTATCAGGCAGCTGAGCAGGCATGAATCCTGCGGCCCAGCTGGCGATTATCAAGCAGGTGAGCAGGTGCTGATCCCGCACCGCAGCAGGCACTGATCACGTGCCTGTCATGCAGTGATCAGGTGACTGAGAGGCGCTGATCATGTGACTGCACCTGTGCTGATCAGGTAGCTCTCCTGCACGGATCATGTGCCACAGCAGGCAAGAATCAAGCAGCTGAGCAGGCATGAATCCTGCGGCCCAGCTGGCGGTTATCAGGCAGCTGAGTAGGCATGAATCCTGCGGCCCAGCTGGCGATTATCAGGCAGCTGACATCATGAATCCTGCGGCCCAGCTGGCGATTATCAAGCAGGTGAGCAGGCGCTGATCCCGCACCTCGGCAGGCACTGATCACGTGCCTGTCATGCAGTGATCAGGTGACTGAGAGGCGCTGATCATGTGACTGCTCATGTGCTGATCAGGTAGCTCTCCTGCACGGATCATGTGCCTCAGCAGGCAAGAATCAAGCAGCTGAGCAGGCATGAATCCTGCGGCCCAGCTGGCGATTATCAGGCAGCTGAGCAGGTATGAATCCTGCGGCCGAGCTTGCGATTATCAGGCAGCTGAGCAGGCATGAATCCTGCGGCCCAGCTGGCGATTATCAGGCAGCTGAGCAGGCATGAATCCTGCGGCCCAGCTTGCGATTATCAGGCAGCTGAGAAGGCATGAATCCTGCGGCCCAGCTGGCGATTATCAAGCAGGTGAGCAGGCGCTGATCCCGCACCGCAGCAGGCACTGATCACGTGCTTGTCATGCAGTGATCAGGTGACTGAGAGGCGCTGATCATGTGACTGCACATGTGCTGATCAGGTAGCTCTCCTGCACGGATCATGTGCCACAGCAGGAAAGAATCAAGCAGCTGAGAAGGCATGAATCCTGCGGCCCAGCTGGCGATTATCAGGCAGCTGAGCAGGCATGAATCCTGCGGCCCAGCTGGCGATTATCAGGCAGCTGAGCAGGCATGAATCCTGCGGTCCAGCTGGAGATTATCAAGCAGGTGTGCAGGCGCTGATCCCGCACCGCGGTAGGCACTGATCACGTGCCTGTCATGCAGTGATCAGGTGACTGAGAGGCGCTGATCCTGTGACTGCTCATGAGCGGATCAGGTAGCTCTCCTGCACGGATCATGTGCCTCAGCAGGCAAGAATCAAGCAGCTGAGCAGGCATGAATCCTGCGGCCCAGCTGGCGATTATCAGGCAGCTGAGCAGGCATGAATCCTGTGGCCCAGCTGGCGATTATCAGGCAGCTGAGCAGGCATGAATCCTGCGGCCCAGCTGGCGATTATCAAGCAGGTGAGCAGGCGCTGATCCCGCACCGCGGCAGGCACTGATCACGTGCCTGTCATGCAGTGATCAGGTGACTGAGAGGCGCTGATCATGTGACTGCACCTGTGCTGATCAGGTAGCTCTCCTGCACGGATCATGTGCCACAGCAGGCAAGAATCAAGCAGCTGAGCAGGCATGAATCCTGCGGCCCAGCTGGCGATTATCAGGCAGCTGAGCAGGCATGAATCCTGCGGCCCAGCTGGCGATTTTCAGGCAGCTGAGCAGGCATGAATCCTGCGGCCCAGCTGGCGATTATCAGGCAGCTGAGCAGGCATGAATCCTGCGGCCCAGCTGGTGATTATCAGGCAGCTGAGCAGGCATGAATCCTGCGGCCCAGCTGGCGATTATCAGGCAGCTGAGCGGGCATGAATCCTGCGGCCCAGCTGGAGATTATCAAGCAGGTGAGCAGGCGCTGATCCCGCACCGCGGCAGGCACTGATCACGTGCCTGTCATGCAGTGATCAGGTGACTGAGAGGCGCAGATCATGTGACTGCTCATGAGCGGATCAGGTAACTCTCCTGCACGGATCATGTGCCTCAGCAGGAAAGAATCAAGCAGCTGAGCAGGCATGAATCCTGCGGCCCAGCTGGCGATTATCAGGCAGCTGAGCAGGCATGAATCCTGTGGCCCAGCTGGCGATTATCAGGCAGCTGAGCATGCATGAATCCTGCGGCCCAGCTGGCGATTATCAAGCAGGTGAGCAGGCGCTGATCCCGCACCTCGGCAGGCACTGATCACGTGCCTGTCATGCAGTGATCAGGTGACTGAGAGGCGCTGATCATGTGACTGCTCATGTGCTGATCAGGTAGCTCTCCTGCACGGATCATGTGCCTCAGCAGGCAAGAATCAAGCAGCTGAACAGGCATGAATCCTGCGGCCCAGCTGGCGATTATCAGGCAGCTGAGCAGGTATGAATCCTGCGGCCGAGCTTGCGATTATCAGGCAGCTGAGCAGGCATGAATCCTGCGGCCCAGCTGGCGATTATCAGGCAGCTGAGCAGGCATGAATCTTGCGGCCCAGCTGGCGATTATCAAGCAGGTGAGCAGGCGCTGATCCCGCACCGCAGCAGGCACTGATCACGTGCCTGTCATGCAGTGATCAAGTGACTGAGAGGCGCTGATCATGTGACTGCACATGTGCTGATCAGGTAGCTCTCCTGCACGGATCATGTGCCTCAGCAGGCAAGAATCAAGCAGCTGAGCAGGCATGAATCCTGCGGCCCAGCTGGCGATTATCAGGCAGCTGAGCAGGCATGAATCCTGCGGCCCAGCTGGCGATTATCAGGCAGCTGAGCAGGCATGAATCCTGTGGCCCAGTGGCGATTATCAGGCAGCTGAGCAGGCATGAATCCTGCGGCCCAGCTGGCGATTTTCAGGCAGCTGAGCAGGCATGAATCCTGCGGCCCAGCTGGCGATTATCAAGCAGGTGAGCAGGCGCTGAACCGGCACCGCAGCAGGCACTGATCACGTGCCTGTCATGCAGTGATCAGGTGACTGAGAGGCGCTGATCATGTGACTGCACATGTGCTGATCAGGTAGCTCTCCTGCACGGATCATGTGCCACAGCAGACAAGAATCAAGCAGCTGAGCAGGCATGAATCCTGCGGCCCAGCTGGCGATTATCAGGCAGCTGAGCAGGCATGAATCCTGCGGCCCAGCTGGCGATTATCAGGCAGCTGAGCAGGCATGAATCCTGCGGCCCAGCTGGCGATTATCAAGCAGGTGAGCAGGCGCTGATCCCGCACCACAGCAGGCACTGATCACGTGCTTGTCATGCAGTGATCAGGTGACTGAGAGGCGCTGATCATGTGACTGCACATGTGCTGATATGGTAGCTCTCCTGCACGGATCATGTGCCACAGCAGGCAAGAATCAAGCAGCTGAGCAGGCATGAATCCTGCGGCCCAGCTGGCGATTATCAGGCAGCTGAGCAGGCATGAATCCTTTGGCCCAGCTGGCGATTATCAGGCAGCTGAGCAGGCATGAATCCTGCGGCCCAGCTGGCGATTATCAGGCAGCAGAGCAGGCATGAATCCTGCGGCCCAGCTGGCGATTATCAGGCAGCTGAGCAGGCATGAATCCTGCGGCCCAGCTGGCGATTATCAGGCAGCTGAGCACGCATGAATCCTGTGGCCCAGCTGTTGATTATCAGGCAGCTGAGCATGCATGAATTCTGCGGCCCAGCTGGCGATTATCAAGCAGGTGAGCAGGCGCTGATCCCGAACCTCGGCAGGCACTGATCACGTGCCTGTCATGCAGTGATCAGGTGACTGAGAGGCGCTGATCATGTGACTGCTCATGTTCTGATCAGGTAGCTCTCCTGCACCGATCATGTGCCTCAGCAGGCAAGAATCAAGCAGCTGAGCAGGCATGAATCCTGCGGCCCACCTGGTGATTATCAGGCAGCTGAGCAGGCATGAATCCTGCGGCCCAGCTTGCGATTATGAGGCAGCTGAGCAGGCATGAATCCTGCGGCCCAGCTGGCGAGTATCAGGCAGCTGAGCAGGCATGAATCCTGCGGCCCAGCTGGCAATTATCAGGCAGCTGAGCAGGCATGAATCCTGCGGCCCAGCTGGCGATTATCAAGCAGGTGAGCAGGCGCTGATCCGGCACCGCAGCAGGCACTGATCACGTGCCTGTCATGCAGTGATCAGGTGACTGAGAGGCGCTGATCATGTGACTGCACATGTGCTGATCAGGTAGCTCTCCTGCACGGATCATGTGCCCAGCAGGCAAGAATCAAGCAGCTGAGCAGGCATGAATCCTGCGGCCCAGCTGGCGATTATCAAGCAGGTGAGCAGGCGCTGATCCCGCACCTCGGCAGGCACTGATCACGTGCCTGTCATGCAGTGATCAGGTGACTGAGAGGCGCTGATCATGTGACTGCTCATGTGCTGATCAGGTAGCTCTCCTGCACCGATCATGTGCCTCAGCAGGCAAGAATCAAGCAGCTGAGCAGGCATAAATCCTGCGGCCCAGCTGGCGATTATCAGGCAGCTGAGCAGGCATGAATCCTGCGGCCAGGCTGGCGATTATCAGGCAGCTGAGCAGGCATGAATCCTGCGGCCCAGCTGGCGATTATCAGGCAACTGAGCTGGCATGAATCCTGCGGCCCAGCTGGCGATTATCAGGCAGCTGAGCAGGCGCTGATCCCGCACCGCAGCAGGCACTGATCACGTGCCTGTCATGCAGTGATCAGGTGACTGAGAGGCGCTGATCATGTGACTGCACATATGCTGATCAGGTAGCTCTCCTGCACGGATCATGTGCCACAGCAGGCAAGAATCAAGCAGCTGAGCAGGCATGAATCCTGCGGCCCAGCTGGCGATTATCAGGCAGCTGAGCAGGCATGAATCCTGCGGCCCAGCTGGCGATTATCAGGCAGCTGAGCAGGCATGAATCCTGCGGCCCAGCTGGCGATTATCAGGCAGCTGAGCAGGCATGAATCCTGCGGCCCAGCTGGCGATTATCAGGCAGCTGAGCAGGCATGAATCCTGCGACCCAGCTGGCGATTATCAGGCAGCTGAGCAGGCATGAATCCTGCGGCCCAGCTGGCGATTATCAGGCAGCTGAGCAGGCATGAATCCTGCGGCCCAGCTGGCGATTATCAGGCAGCTGAGCAGGCATGAATCCTGCGGCCCAGCTGGCGATTATCAGGCAGCTGAGCATGCATGAATCCTGCGGCCCAGCTGGCGATTATCAGGCAGCTGAGCAGGCGCTGATCCCGCACCTCAGCAGGCACTGATCACGTGCCTGTCATGCAGTGATCAGGTGACTGAGAGGCGCTGATCATGTGACTGCTCATGTGCTGATGAGGTAGCTCTCCTGCACGGTTCATGTGCCTCAGCAGACAAGAATCAAGCAGCTGAGCAGGCATGAATCCTGCGGCCCATCTGGCGATTATCAGGCAGCTGAGCAGGCATGAATCCTGCGGCCCAGCTGGCGATTATCAGGCAGCTGAGAAGGCATGAATCCTGCGGCCCAGCTGGCGATTATCAGGCAGCTGAGCAGGCGCTGATCCCGCACCGCAGCAGGCACTGATCACGTGCCTGTCATGCAGTGATCAGGTGACTGAGAGGCGCTGATCATGTGACTGCTCATGTGCTGATCAGGTAGCTCTCCTGCACGGATCATGTGCCCAGCAGGCAAGAATCAAGCAGCTGAGCAGGCATGAATCCTGCGGCCCAGCTGGCGTTTATCAGGCAGCTGAGCAGGCATGAATCCTGCGGCCCAGCTGGCGTTTATCAGGCAGCTGAGCAGGCATGAATCCTTCGGCCCAGCTGGAGATTATCAGGCAGCTGAGCAGGCGCTGATCCCGCACCGCAGCAGGCACTGATCACGTGCCTGTCATGCAGTGATCAGGTGACTGAGAGGCGCTGATCATGTGACTGCTCATGAGCTGATCAGGTAGCTCTCCTGCACGGATCATGTGCCTCAGCAGGCAAGAATCAAGCAGCTGAGCAGGCATGAATCCTGCGGCCCAGCTGGCGATTATCAGGCAGCTGAGCAGGCATGAATCCTGCGGCCCAGCTGGCGATTATCAGGCAGCTGAGCAGGCATGAATCCTGCGGCCCAGCTGGCGATTATCAGGCAGCTGAGCAGGCGCTGATCCCGCACCTCAGCAGGCACTGATCACGTGCCTGTCATGCAGTGATCAGGTGACTGAGAGGCGCTGATCATGTGACTGCTCCTGTGCTGATCAGGTAGCTCTCCTGCACGGATCATGTGCCCAGCAGGCAAGAATCAAGCAGCTGAGCAGGCATGAATCCTGCGGCCCAGCTGGCGATTATCAGGCAGCTGAGCAGGCATGAATCCTGCGGCCCAGCTGGCGATTATCAGGCAGCTGAGCAGGCATGAATCCTGCGGCCCAGCTGGCGATTATCAGGCAGCTGAGCAGGCATGAATCCTGCGGCCCAGCTGGCGATTATCAGGCAGCTGAGCAGGCATGAATCCTGCGGCCCAGCTGGCGATTATCAGGCAGCTGAGCAGGCATGAATCCTGCGGCCCAGCTGGAGATTATCAGGCAGCTGAGCAGGCGCTGATCCCGCACCTCAGCAGGCACTGATCACGTGCCTGTCATGCAGTGATCAGGTGACTGAGAGGCGCTGATCATGTGACTGCTCATGTGCTGATCAGGTAGCTCTCCTGCACGGATCATGTGCCTCAGCAGGAAAGAATCAAGCAGCTGAGCAGGCATGAATCCTGCGGCCCAGCTGGCGATTATCAGGCAGCTGAGCAGGCATGAATCCTGCGGCCCAGCTGGCGATTATCAGGCAGCTGAGCATGCATGAATCCTGCGGCCCAGCTGGCGATTATCAGGCAGCTGAGCAGGCGCTGATCCCGCACCTCAGCAGGCACTGATCACGTGCCTGTCATGCAGTGATCAGGTGACTGAGAGGCGCTGATCATGTGACTGCTCATGTGCTGATCAGGTAGCTCTCCTGCACGGATCATGTGCCCAGCAGGCAAGAATCAAGCAGCTGAACAGGCATGAATCCTGCGGCCCAGCTGGCGATTATCAGGCAGCTGAGCAGGTATGAATCCTGCGGCCCAGCTGGCGATTATCAGGCAGCTGAGCAGGCATGAATCCTGCGGCCCAGCTGGCGATTATCAGGCAGCTGAGCAGGCATGAATCCTGCGGCCCAGCTGGCGATTATCAGGCAGCTGAGCAGGCGCTTATCCAGCACCGCAGCAGGCACTGATCACGAGCCTGTCATGCAGTGATCAAGTGACTGAGAGGCGCTGATCATGTGACTGCTCATGTGCTGATCAGGTAGCTCTCCTGCACGGATCATGTGCCTCAGCAGGCAAGAATCAGCAGCTGAGCAGGCATGAATCCTGCGGCCCAGCTGGCGATTATCAGGCAGCTGAGCAGGCATGAATCCTGCGGCCCAGCTGGCGATTATCAGGCAGCTGAGCAGGCATGAATCCTGCGGCCCAGCTGGCGATTATCAGGCAGCTGAGCATGCATGAATCCTGCGGCCCAGCTGGCGATTATCAGGCAGCTGAGCAGGCGCTGATCCCGCACCTCAGCAGGCACTGATCACGTGCCTGTCATGCAGTGATCAGGTGACTGAGAGGCGCTGATCATGTGACTGCTCATGTGCTGATCAGGTAGCTCTCCTGCACGGATCATGTGCCTCAGCAGGCAAGAATCAAGCAGCTGAGCAGGCATGAATCCTGCGGCCCAGCTGGCGATTATCAGGCAGCTGAGCAGGCATGAATCCTGCGGCCCAGCTGGCGATTATCAGGCAGCTGAGCAGGCATGAATCCTGCGGCCCAGCTGGCGATTATCAGGCAGCTGAGCAGGCATGAATCCTGCGGCCCAGCTGGCGATTATCAGGCAGCTGAGCAGGCATGAATCCTGCGGCCCAGCTGGCGATTATCAGGCAGCTGAGCAGGCATGAATCCTGCGGCCCAGCTGGCGATTATCAGGCAGCTGAGCAGGCATGAATCCTGCGACCCAGCTGGCGATTATCAGGCAGCTGAGCAGGCATGAATCCTGCGGCCCAGCTGGCGATTATCAGGCAGCTGAGCAGGCATGAATCCTGCGGCCCAGCTGGCGATTATCAGGCAGCTGAGCAGGCATGAATCCTGCGACCCAGCTGGCGATTATCAGGCAGCTGAGCATGCATGAATCCTGCGGCCCAGCTGGCGATTATCAGGCACCTGAGCAGGCGCTGATCCCGAACCTCAGCAGGCACTGATCACGTGCCTGTCATGCAGTGATCAGGTGACTGAGAGGCGCTGATCATGTGACTGCTCATGTGCTGATGAGGTAGCTCTCCTGCACGGATCATGTGCCTCAGCAGGCAAGAATCAAGCAGCTGAGCAGGCATGAATCCTGCGGCCCATCTGGCGATTATCAGGCAGCTGAGCAGGCATGAATCCTGCGGCCCAGCTGGCGATTATCAGGCAGCTGAGAAGGCATGAATCCTGCGGCCCAGCTGGCGATTATCAGGCAGCTGAGCAGGCGCTGATCCCGCACCCAGCAGGCACTGATCACGTGCCTGTCATGCAGTGATCAGGTGACTGAGAGGCGCTGATCATGTGACTGCTCATGTGCTGATCAGGTAGCTCTCCTGCACGGATCATGTGCCCAGCAGGCAAGAATCAAGCAGCTGAGCAGGCATGAATCCTGCGGCCCAGCTGGCGATTATCAGGCAGCTGAGCAGGCATGAATCCTGCGGCCCAGCTGGCGATTATCAGGCAGCTGAGCAGGCCTGAATCCTTCGGCCCAGCTGGCGATTATCAGGCAGCTGAGCAGGCGCTGATCCCGCACCGCAGCAGGCACTGATCACGTGCCTGTCATGCAGTGATCAGGTGACTGAGAGGCGCTGATCATGTGACTGCTCATGAGCTGATCAGGTAG
Organism: Bos javanicus; assembly: GCF_032452875.1. NCBI lineage: Eukaryota > Metazoa > Chordata > Mammalia > Artiodactyla > Bovidae > Bos > Bos javanicus. Next base: position 62,040 of record NW_026894708.1, on the reverse strand, counting down.
CTCTCCTGCACGGATCATGTGCCCAGCAGGCAAGAATCAAGCAGCTGAGCAGGCATGAATCCTGCGGCCCAGCTGGCGATTATCAGGCAGCTGAGCAGGCATGAATCCTGCGGCCCAGCTGGCGATTATCAGGCAGCTGAGCAGGCATGAATCCTGCGGCCCAGCTGGCGATTATCAGGCAGCTGAGCAGGCGCTGATCCCGCACCCAGCAGGCACTGATCACGTGCCTGTCATGCAGTGATCAGGTGACTGAGAGGCGCTGATCATGTGACTGCTCCTGTGCTGATCAGGTAGCTCTCCTGCACGGATCATGTGCCCAGCAGGCAAGAATCAAGCAGCTGAGCAGGCATGAATCCTGCGGCCCAGCTGGCGATTATCAGGCAGCTGAGCAGGCATGAATCCTGCGGCCCAGCTGGCGATTATCAGGCAGCTGAGCAGGCATGAATCCTGCGGCCCAGCTGGCGATTATCAGGCAGCTGAGCAGGCATGAATCCTGCGGCCCAGCTGGCGATTATCAGGCAGCTGAGCAGGCATGAATCCTGCGGCCCAGCTGGCGATTATCAGGCAGCTGAGCAGGCATGAATCCTGCGGCCCAGCTGGAGATTATCAGGCAGCTGAGCAGGCGCTGATCCCGCACCTCAGCAGGCACTGATCACGTGCCTGTCATGCAGTGATCAGGTGACTGAGAGGCGCTGATCATGTGACTGCTCATGTGCTGATCAGGTAGCTCTCCTGCACGGATCATGTGCCTCAGCAGGAAAGAATCAAGCAGCTGAGCAGGCATGAATCCTGCGGCCCAGCTGGCGATTATCAGGCAGCTGAGCAGGCATGAATCCTGCGGCCCAGCTGGCGATTATCAGGCAGCTGAGCAGGCATGAATCCTGCGGCCCAGCTGGCGATTATCAGGCAGCTGAGCAGGCGCTGATCCCGCACCTCAGCAGGCACTGATCACGTGCCTGTCATGCAGTGATCAGGTGACTGAGAGGCGCTGATCATGTGACTGCTCATGTGCTGATCAGGTAGCTCTCCTGCACGGATCATGTGCCTCAGCAGGCAAGAATCAGGCAGCTGAGCAGGCATGAATCCTGCGGCCCAGCTGGCGATTATCAGGCAGCTGAGCAGGTATGAATCCTGCGGCCCAGCTGGCGATTATCAGGCAGCTGAGCAGGCATGAATCCTGCGGCCCAGCTGGCGATTATCAGGCAGCTGAGCAGGCATGAATCCTGCGGCCCAGCTGGCGATTATCAGGCAGCTGAGCAGGCGCTGATCCCGCACCGCAGCAGGCACTGATCACGTGCCTGTCATGCAGTGATCAAGTGACTGAGAGGCGCTGATCATGTGACTGCTCATGTGCTGATCAGGTAGCTCTCCTGCACGGATCATGTGCCTCAGCAGGCAAGAATCAGGCAGCTGAGCAGGCATGAATCCTGCGGCCCAGCTGGCGATTATCAGGCAGCTGAGCAGGCATGAATCCTGCGGCCCAGCTGGCGATTATCAGGCAGCTGAGCAGGCATGAATCCTGCGGCCCAGCTGGCGATTATCAGGCAGCTGAGCAGGCATGAATCCTGCGGCCCAGCTGGCGATTATCAGGCAGCTGAGCAGGCGCTGATCCCGCACCTCAGCAGGCACTGATCACGTGCCTGTCATGCAGTGATCAGGTGACTGAGAGGCGCTGATCATGTGACTGCTCATGTGCTGATCAGGCAGCTCTCCTGCACGGATCATGTGCCTCAGCAGGCAAGAATCAAGCAGCTGAGCAGGCATGAATCCTGCGGCCCAGCTGGCGATTATCAGGCAGCTGAGCAGGCATGAATCCTGCGGCCCAGCTGGCGATTATCAGGCAGCTGAGCAGGCATGAATCCTGCGGCCCAGCTGGCGATTATCAGGCAGCTGAGCAGGCATGAATCCTGCGGCCCAGCTGGCGATTATCAGGCAGCTGAGCAGGCGCTGATCCCGCACCTCAGCAGGCACTGATCACGTGCCTGTCATGCAGTGATCAGGTGACTGAGAGGCGCTGATCATGTGACTGCTCATGTGCTGATCAGGTAGCTCTCCTGCACTGATCATGTGCCTCAGCAGGCAAGAATCAAGCAGCTTAGCAGGCATGAATCCTGCGGCCCAGTTGGCAATTATCAGGCAGCTGAGCAGGCATGAATCCTTCGGCCCAGCTGGCGATTATCAGGCAGCTGAGCAGGCATGAATCCTGCGGCCCAGCTGGTGATTATCAGGCAGCAGATCAGGCATGAATCCTGCGGCCCAGCTGGCGATTATCAGGCAGCTGAGCAGGCATGAATCCTGCGGCCCAGCTGGCGATTATCAGGCAGCTGAGCAGGCATGAATCCTGCGGCCCAGCTGTCGATTATCAGGCAGCTGAGCATGCATGAATCCTGCGGCCCAGCTGGCGATTATCAGGCAGCTGAGCAGGCGCTGATCCCGAACCTCGGCAGGCACTGATCACGTGCCTGTCATGCAGTGATCAGGTGACTGAGAGGCGCTGATCATGTGACTGCTCATGTGCTGATCAGGTAGCTCTCCTGCACGGATCATGTGCCTCAGCAGGCAAGAATCAAGCAGCTGAGCAGGCATGAATCCTGCGGCCCAGCTGTCGATTATCAGGCAGCTGAGCAGGCATGAATCCTGCGGCCCAGCTGGCGATTATCAGGCAGCTGAGCAGGCATGAATCCTGCGGCCCAGCTGGCGATTATCAGGCAGCTGAGCAGGCATGAATCCTGCGGCCCAGCTGGCGATTATCAGGCAGCTGAGCAGGCATGAATCCTGCGGCCCAGCTGGCGATTATCAGGCAGCTGAGCAGGCATGAATCCTGCGGCCCAGCTGGCGATTATCAGGCAGCTGAGCAGGCATGAATCCTGCGGCCCAGCTGGCGATTATCAGGCAGCTGAGCAGGCATGAATCCTGCGGCCCAGCTGGCGATTATCAGGCAGCTGAGCAGGCATGAATCCTGCGGCCCAGCTGGCGATTATCAGGCAGCTGAGCAGGCATGAATCCTGCGGCCCAGCTGGCGATTATCAGGCAGCTGAGCAGGCATGAATCCTGCGGCCCAGCTGGCGATTATCAGGCAGCTGAGCAGGCATGAATCCTGCGGCCCAGCTGGCGATTATCAGGCAGCTGAGCAGGCGCTGATCCCGCACCTCAGCAGGCACTGATCACGTGCCTGTCATGCAGTGATCAGGTGACTGAGAGGCGCTGATGATGTGACTGCTCATGTGCTGATCAGGTAGCTCTCCTGCACGGATCATGTGCCTCAGCTGGCTATTATCATGCAGCTGAGCAGGCATGAATCCTGCGGCCCAGCTGGCGATTATCAGGCAGCTGAGCATGCATGAATCCTGCGGCCCAGCTGGCGATTATCAGGCAGCTGAGCAGGCGCTGATCCCGCACCGCAGCAGGCACTGATCACGTGCCTGTCATGCAGTGATCAGGTGACTGAGAGGCGCTGATCATGTGACTGCTCATGTGCTGATCAGGTAGCTCTCCTGCACGGATCATGTGCCCAGCAGGCAAGAATCAAGCAGCTGAGCAGGCATGAATCCTGCGGCCCAGCTGGCGATTATCAGGCAGCTGAGCAGGCATGAATCCTGCGGCCCAGCTGGCGATTATCAGGCAGCTGAGCAGGCGCTGATCCCGCACCTCAGCAGGCACTGATCACGTGCCTGTCATGCAGTGATCAGGTGACTGAGAGGCGCTGATCATGTGACTGCTCATGTGCTGATCAGGTAGCTCTCCTGCACGGATCATGTGCCTCAGCAGGCAAGAATCAAGCAGCTGAGCAGGCATGAATCCTGCGGCCCAGCTGGCGATTATCAGGCAGCTGAGCAGGCATGAATCCTGCGGCCCAGCTGGCGATTATCAGGCAGCTGAGCAGGCATGAATCCTGCGGCCCAGCTGGCGATTATCAGGCAGCTGAGCAGGCATGAATCCTGCGGCCCAGCTGGCGATTATCAGGCAGCTGAGCAGGCATGAATCCTGCGGCCCAGCTGGAGATTATCAGGCAGCTGAGCAGGCGCTGATCCCGCACTCAGCAGGCACTGATCACGTGCCTGTCATGCAGTGATCAGGTGACTGAGAGGCGCTGATCATGTGACTGCTCATGAGCTGATCAGGTAGCTCTCCTGCACGGATCATGTGCCTCAGCAGGCAAGAATCAAGCAGCTGAGCAGGCATGAATCCTGCGGCCCAGCTGGCGATTATCAGGCAGCTGAGCAGGCATGAATCCTGCGGCCCAGCTGGCGATTATCAGGCAGCTGAGCAGGCATGAATCCTGCGGCCCAGCTGGCGATTATCAGGCAGCTGAGCAGGCATGAATCCTGCGGCCCAGCTGGCGATTATCAGGCAGCTGAGCAGGCATGAATCCTGCGGCCCAGCTGGCGATTATCAGGCAGCTGAGCAGGCATGAATCCTGCGGCCCAGCTGGCGATTATCAGGCAGCTGAGCAGGCATGAATCCTGCGGCCCAGCTGGCGATTATCAGGCAGGTGTGCAGGCGCTGATCCCGCACCTCAGCAGGCACTGATCACGTGCCTGTCATTCAGTGATCAGGTGACTGAGAGGCGCTGATCATGTGACTGCTCATGAGCTGATCAGGTAGCTCTCCTGCACGGATCATGTGCCTCAGCAGGCAAGAATCAAGCAGCTGAGCAGGCATGAATCCTGCGGCCCAGCTGGCGATTATCAGGCAGCTGAGCAGGCATGAATCCTGCGGCCCAGCTGGCGATTATCAGGCAGCTGAGCAGGCATGAATTCTGCGGCCCAGCTGGCGATTATCAGGCAGCTGAGCAGGCATGAATCCTGCGGCCCAGCTGGCGATTATCAGGCAGCTTAGCAGGCATGAATCCGGCGGCCCAGCTGGCGATTATCAGGCAGCTGAGCAGGCATGAATCCTGCGGCCCAGCTGGCGATTATCAGGCAGCTGAGCAGGCGCTGATCCCACACCTCAGCAGGCACTGATCACGTGCCTGTCATGCAGTGATCAGGTGACTGAGAGGCGCTGATCATGTGACTGCTCATGAGCTGATCAGGTAGCTCTCCTGCAAGGATCATGTGCCTCAGCAGGCAAGAATCAAGCAGATGAGCAGGCATGAATCCTGCGGCCCATCTGGCGATTATCAGGCAGCTGAGCAGGCATGAATCCTGCGGCCCAGCTGGCGATTATCAGGCAGCTGAGAAGGCATGAATCCTGCGGCCCAGCTGGCGATTATCAGGCAGCTGAGCAGGCGCTGATCCCGCACCGCAGCAGGCACTGATCACGTGCCTGTCATGCAGTGATCAGGTGACTGAGAGGCGCTGATCATGTGACTGCTCATGTGCTGATCAGGCAGCTCTCCTGCACGGATCATGTGCCCAGCAGGCAAGAATCAAGCAGCTGAGCAGGCATGAATCCTGCGGCCCAGCTGGCGATTATCAGGCAGCTGAGCAGGCATGAATCCTGCGGCCCAGCTGGCGATTATCAGGCAGCTGAGCAGGCATGAATCCTTCGGCCCAGCTGGAGATTATCAGGCAGCTGAGCAGGCGCTGATCCCGCACCCAGCAGGCACTGATCACGTGCCTGTCATGCAGTGATCAGGTGACTGAGAGGCGCTGATCATGTGACTGCTCATGAGCTGATCAGGTAGCTCTCCTGCACGGATCATGTGCCTCAGCAGGCAAGAATCAAGCAGCTGAGCAGGCATGAATCCTGCGGCCCAGCTGGCGATTATCAGGCAGCTGAGCAGGCATGAATCCTGCGGCCCAGCTGGCGATTATCAGGCAGCTGAGCAGGCATGAATCCTGCGGCCCAGCTGGCGATTATCAGGCAGCTGAGCAGGCGCTGATCCCGCACCTCAGCAGGCACTGATCACGTGCCTGTCATGCAGTGATCAGGTGACTGAGAGGCGCTGATCATGTGACTGCTCCTGTGCTGATCAGGTAGCTCTCCTGCACGGATCATGTGCCCAGCAGGCAAGAATCAAGCAGCTGAGCAGGCATGAATCCTGCGGCCCAGCTGGCGATTATCAGGCAGCTGAGCAGGCATGAATCCTGCGGCCCAGCTGGCGATTATCAGGCAGCTGAGCAGGCATGAATCCTGCGGCCCAGCTGGCGATTATCAGGCAGCTGAGCAGGCATGAATCCTGCGGCCCAGCTGGCGATTATCAGGCAGCTGAGCAGGCATGAAACCTGCGGCCCAGCTGGCGATTATCAGGCAGCTGAGCAGGCATGAATCCTGCGGCCCAGCTGGCGATTATCAGGCAGCTGAGCAGGCGCTGATCCCGCACCTCAGCAGGCACTGATCACGTGCCTGTCATGCAGTGATCAGGTGACTGAGAGGCGCTGATCATGTGACTGCTCATGTGCTGATCAGGTAGCTCTCCTGCACCGATCATGTGCCTCAGCAGGAAAGAATCAAGCAGCTGAGCAGGCATGAATCCTGCGGCCCAGCTGGCGATTATCAGGCAGCTGAGCAGGCATGAATCCTGCGGCCCAGCTGGCGATTATCAGGCAGCTGAGCAGGCATGAATCCTGCGGCCCAGCTGGCGATTATCAGGCAGCTGAGCAGGCGCTGATCCCGCACCTCAGCAGGCACTGATCACGTGCCTGTCATGCAGTGATCAGGTGACTGAGAGGCGCTGATCATGTGACTGCTCATGTGCTGATCAGGTAGCTCTCCTGCACGGATCATGTGCCTCAGCAGGCAAGAATCAAGCAGCTGAACAGGCATGAATCCTGCGGCCCAGCTGGCGATTATCAGGCAGCTGAGCAGGTATGAATCCTGCGGCCCAGCTTGCGATTATCAGGCAGCTGAGCAGGCATGAATCCTGCGGCCCAGCTGGCGATTATCAGGCAGCTGAGCAGGCATGAATCCTGCGGCCCAGCTGGCGATTATCAGGCAGCTGAGCAGGCGCTGATCCCGCACCGCAGCAGGCACTGATCACGTGCCTGTCATGCAGTGATCAAGTGACTGAGAGGCGCTGATCATGTGACTGCTCATGTGCTGATCAGGTAGCTCTCCTGCACCGATCATGTGCCTCAGCAGGCAAGAATCAAGCAGCTGAGCAGGCATGAATCCTGCGGCCCAGCTGGCGATTATCAGGCAGCTGAGCAGGCATGAATCCTGCGGCCCAGCTGGCGATTATCAGGCAGCTGAGCAGGCATGAATCCTGCGGCCCAGCTGGCGATTATCAGGCAGCTGAGCAGGCGCTGATCCCGAACCTCGGCAGGCACTGATCATATGCCTGTCAGGCAGTGATCATGTGACTGAGAGGCGCTGATCTTATGACTGCTCATGTGCTGATCAGGTAGCTCTCCTGCACGGATCATGTGCCTCAGCAGGCAAGAATCAAGCAGCTGAGCAGGCATGAATCCTGCGGCCCAGCTGGCGATTATCAGGCAGCTGAGCAGGCATGAATCCTGCGGCCCAACTGGCGATTATCAGGCAGCTGAGCAGGCATGAATCCTGCGGCCCAGCTGGCGATTATCAGGCAGCTGAGCAGGCATGAATCCTGCGGCCCAGCTGGCGATTATCAGGCAGCTGAGCAGGCATGAATCCTGCGGCCCAGCTGGCGATTATCAGGCAGCTGAGCAGGCATGAATCCTGCGGCCCAGCTGGCGATTATCAGGCAGCTGAGCAGGCATGAATCCTGCGACCCAGCTGGCGATTATCAGGCAGCTGAGCAGGCATGAATCCTGCGGCCCAGCTGGCGATTATCAGGCAGCTGAGCAGGCATGAATCCTGCGGCCCAGCTGGCGATTATCAGGCAGCTGAGCAGGCATGAATCCTGCGACCCAGCTGGCGATTATCAGGCAGCTGAGCATGCATGAATCCTGCGGCCCAGCTGGCGATTATCAGGCAGCTGAGCAGGCGCTGATCCCGAACCTCAGCAGGCACTGATCACGTGCCTGTCATGCAGTGATCAGGTGACTGAGAGGCGCTGATCATGTGACTGCTCATGTGCTGATGAGGTAGCTCTCCTGCACGGATCATGTGCCTCAGCAGGCAAGAATCAAGCAGCTGAGCAGGCATGAATCCTGCGGCCCCTCTGGCGATTATCAGGCAGCTGAGCAGGCATGAATCCTGCGGCCCAGCTGGCGATTATCAGGCAGCTGAGCAGGCATGAATCCTGCGGCCCAGCTGGCGATTATCAGGCAGCTGAGCAGGCGCTGATCCCGCACCTCAGCAGGCACTGATCACGTGCCTGTCATGCAGTGATCAGGTGACTGAGAGGCGCTGATCATGTGACTGCTCATGTGCTGATCAGGTAGCTCTCCTGCACGGATCATGTGCCCAGCAGGCAAGAATCAAGCAGCTGAGCAGGCATGAATCCTGTGGCCCAGCTGGCGATTATCAGGCAGCTGAGCAGGCATGAATCCTGCGGCCCAGCTGGCGATTATCAGGCAGCTGAGCAGGCATGAATCCTTCGGCCCAGCTGGTGATTATCAGGCAGCTGAGCAGGCATGATCCCGCACCGCAGCAGGCACTGATCACGTGCCTGTCATGCAGTGATCAGGTGACTGAGAGGCGCTGATCCTGTGACTGCTCATGTGCTGATCAGGCAGCTCTCCTGCACGGATCATGTGCCTCAGCAGGCAAGAATCAGGCAGCTGAGCAGGCATGAATCCTGCGGCCCAGCTGGCGATTATCAGGCAGCTGAGCAGGCATGAATCCTGCGGCCCAGCTGGCGATTATCAGGCAGCTGAGCAGGCATGAATCCTGCGGCCCAGCTGGCGATTATCAGGCAGCTGAGCAGGCATGATCCCGCACCTCAGCAGGCACTGATCACGTGCCTGTCATGCAGTGATCAGGTGACTGAGAGGCGCTGATCATGTGACTGCTCCTGTGCTGATCAGGTAGCTCTCCTGCACGGATCATGTGCCCAGCAGGCAAGAATCAAGCAGCTGAGCAGGCATGAATCCTGCGGCCCAGCTGGCGATTATCAGGCAGCTGAGCAGGCATGAATCCTGCGGCCCAGCTGGCGATTATCAGGCAGCTGAGCAGGCATGAATCCTGCGGCCCAGCTGGCGATTATCAGGCAGCTGAGCAGGCATGAATCCTGCGGCCCAGCTGGCGATTATCAGGCAGCTGAGCAGGCATGAATCCTGCGGCCCAGCTGGCGATTATCAGGCAGCTGAGCAGGCATGAATCCTGCGGCCCAGCTGGAGATTATCAGGCAGCTGAGCAGGCGCTGATCCCGCACCCAGCAGGCACTGATCACGTGCCTGTCATGCAGTGATCAGGTGACTGAGAGGCGCTGATCATGTGACTGCTCATGAGCTGATCAGGTAGCTCTCCTGCACGGATCATGTGCCTCAGCAGGAAAGAATCAAGCAGCTGAGCAGGCATGAATCCTGCGGCCCAGCTGGCGATTATCAGGCAGCTGAGCAGGCATGAATCCTGCGGCCCAGCTGGCGATTATCAGGCAGCTGAGCATGCATGAATCCTGCGGCCCAGCTGGCGATTATCAGGCAGCTGAGCAGGCGCTGATCCCGCACCTCAGCAGGCACTGATCACGTGCCTGTCATGCAGTGATCAGGTGACTGAGAGGCGCTGATCATGTGACTGCTCATGTGCTGATCAGGTAGCTCTCCTGCACGGATCATGTGCCTCAGCAGGCAAGAATCAAGCAGCTGAACAGGCATGAATCCTGCGGCCCAGCTGGCGATTATCAGGCAGCTGAGCAGGTATGAATCCTGCGGCCCAGCTGGCGATTATCAGGCAGCTGAGCAGGCATGAATCCTGCGGCCCAGCTGGCGATTATCAGGCAGCTGAGCAGGCATGAATCCTGCGGCCCAGCTGGCGATTATCAGGCAGCTGAGCAGGCGCTGATCCCGCACCGCAGCAGGCACTGATCACGTGCCTGTCATGCAGTGATCAAGTGACTGAGAGGCGCTGATCATGTGACTGCTCATGTGCTGATCAGGTAGCTCTCCTGCACGGATCATGTGCCTCAGCAGGCAAGAATCAGGCAGCTGAGCAGGCATGAATCCTGCGGCCCAGCTGGCGATTATCAGGCAGCTGAGCAGGCATGAATCCTGCGGCCCAGCTGGCGATTATCAGGCAGCTGAGCAGGCATGAATCCTGCGGCCCAGCTGGCGATTATCAGGCAGCTGAGCATGCATGAATCCTGCGGCCCAGCTGGCGATTATCAGGCAGCTGAGCAGGCGCTGATCACGCACCTCAGCAGGCACTGATCACGTGCCTGTCATGCAGTGATCAGGTGACTGAGAGGCGCTGATCATGTGACTGCTCATGTGCTGATCAGGCAGCTCTCCTGCACGGATCATGTGCCTCAGCAGGCAAGATCAAGCAGCTGAGCAGGCATGAATCCTGCGGCCCAGCTGGCGATTATCAGGCAGCTGAGCAGGCATGAATCCTGCGGCCCAGCTGGCGATTATCAGGCAGCTGAGCAGGCATGAATCCTGCGGCCCAGCTGGCGATTATCAGGCAGCTGAGCAGGCATGAATCCTGCGGCCCAGCTGGCGATTATCAGGCAGCTGAGCAGGCGCTGATCCCGCACCTCAGCAGGCACTGATCACGTGCCTGTCATGCAGTGATCAGGTGACTGAGAGGCGCTGATCATGTGACTGCTCATGTGCTGATCAGGTAGCTCTCCTACACGGATCATGTGCCTCAGCAGGCAAGAATCAAGCAGCTGAGCAGGCATGAATCCTGCGGCCCAGCTGGCGATTATCAGGCAGCTGAGCAGGCATGATTCCTTCGGCCCAGCTGGCGATTATCAGGCAGCTGAGCAGGCATGAATCCTGCGGCCCAGCTGGCGATTATCAGGCAGCTGAGCAGGAATGAATCCTGCGGCCCAGCTGGCGATTATCAGGCAGCTGAGCAGGCATGAATCCTGCGGCCCAGCTGGCGATTATCAGGCAGCTGAGCACGCATGAATCCTGCGGCCCAGCTGGCGATTATCAGGCAGCTGAGCATGCATGAATCCTGCGGCCCAGCTGGCGATTATCAGGCAGCTGAGCAGGCGCTGATCCCGAACCTCGGCAGGCACTGATCACGTGCCTGTCATGCAGTGATCAGGTGACTGAGAGGCGCTGATCATGTGACTGCTCATGTGCTGATCAGGTAGCTCTCCTGCACGGATCATGTGCCTCAGCAGGCAAGAATCAAGCAGCTGAGCAGGCATGAATCCTGCGGCCCAGCTGTCGATTATCAGGCAGCTGAGCAGGCATGAATCCTGCGGCCCAGCTGGCGATTATCAGGCAGCTGAGCAGGCATGAATCCTGCGGCCCAGCTGGCGATTATCAGGCAGCTGAGCAGGCATGAATCCTGCGGCCCAGCTGGCGATTATCAGGCAGCTGAGCAGGCATGAATCCTGCGGCCCAGCTGGCGATTATCAGGCAGCTGAGCAGGCATGAATCCTGCGGCCCAGCTGGCGATTATCAGGCAGCTGAGCAGGCATGAATCCTGCGGCCCAGCTGGCGATTATCAGGCAGCTGAGCAGGCATGAATCCTGCGGCCCAGCTGGCGATTATCAGGCAGCTGAGCAGGCATGAATCCTGCGGCCCAGCTGGCGATTATCAGGCAGCTGAGCAGGCATGAATCCTGCGGCCCAGCTGGCGATTATCAGGCAGCTGAGCAGGCATGAATCCTGCGGCCCAGCTGGCGATTATCAGGCAGCTGAGCAGGCATGAATCCTGCGGCCCAGCTGGCGATTATCAGGCAGCTGAGCAGGCGCTGATCCCGCACCTCAGCAGGCACTGATCACGTGCCTGTCATGCAGTGATCAGGTGACTGAGAGGCGCTGATGATGTGACTGCTCATGTGCTGATCAGGTAGCTCTCCTGCACGGATCATGTGCCTCAGCAGGCAAAATCAAGCAGCTGAGCAGGCATGAATCCTGCGGCCCAGCTGGCGATTATCAGGCAGCTGAGCATGCATGAATCCTGCGGCCCAGCTGGCGATTATCAGGCAGCTGAGCAGGCATGATCCCGCACCCAGCAGGCACTGATCACGTGCCTGTCATGCAGTGATCAGGTGACTGAGAGGCGCTGATCATGTGACTGCTCATGTGCTGATCAGGCAGCTCTCCTGCACGGATCATGTGCCCAGCAGGCAAGAATCAGGCAGCTGAGCAGGCATGAATCCTGCGGCCCAGCTGGCGATTATCAGGCAGCTGAGCAGGCATGAATCCTGCGGCCCAGCTGGCGATTATCAGGCAGCTGAGCAGGCGCTGATCCCGCACCTCAGCAGGCACTGATCACGTGCCTGTCATGCAGTGATCAGGTGACTGAGAGGCGCTGATCATGTGACTGCTCATGTGCTGATCAGGTAGCTCTCCTGCACGGATCATGTGCCTCAGCAGGCAAGAATCAAGCAGCTGAGCAGGCATGAATCCTGCGGCCCAGCTGGCGATTATCAGGCAGCTGAGCAGGCATGAATCCTGCGGCCCAGCTGGCGATTATCAGGCAGCTGAGCAGGCATGAATCCTGCGGCCCAGCTGGCGATTATCAGGCAGCTGAGCAGGCATGAATCCTGCGGCCCAGCTGGCGATTATCAGGCAGCTGAGCAGGCATGAATCCTGCGGCCCAGCTGGCGATTATCAGGCAGCTGAGCAGGCGCTGATCCCGCACCTCAGCAGGCACTGATCACGTGCCTGTCATGCAGTGATCAGGTGACTGAGAGGCGCTGATCATGTGACTGCTCATGTGCTGATCAGGTAGCTCTCCTGCACGGATCATGTGCCTCAGCAGGCAAGAATCAAGCAGCTGAGCAGGCATGAATCCTGCGGCCCAGCTGGCGATTATCAGGCAGCTGAGCAGGCATGAATCCTGCGGCCCAGCTGGCGATTATCAGGCAGCTGAGCAGGCATGAATCCTGCGGCCCAGCTGGCGATTATCAGGCAGCTGAGCAGGCATGAATCCTGCGGCCCAGCTGGCGATTATCAGGCAGCTGAGCAGGCATGAATCCTGCGGCCCAGCTGGCGATTATCAGGCAGCTGAGCAGGCATGAATCCTGCGGCCCAGCTGGCGATTATCAGGCAGCTGAGCAGGCATGAATCCTGCGGCCCAGCTGGCGATTATCAGGCAGCTGAGCAGGCGCTGATCCCGCACCTCAGCAGGCACTGATCACGTGCCTGTCATGCAGTGATCAGGTGACTGAGAGGCGCTGATCATGTGACTGCTCATGTGCTGATCAGGTAGCTCTCCTGCACGGATCATGTGCCTCAGCAGGCAAGAATCAAGCAGCTGAGCAGGCATGAATCCTGCGGCCCAGCTGGCGATTATCAGGCAGCTGAGCAGGCATGAATCCTGCGGCCCAGCTGGCGATTATCAGGCAGCTGAGCAGGCATGAATCCTGCGGCCCAGCTGGCGATTATCAGGCAGCTGAGCAGGCATGAATCCTGCGGCCCAGCTGGCGATTATCAGGCAGCTGAGCAGGCATGAATCCTGCGGCCCAGCTGGCGATTATCAGGCAGCTGAGCAGGCATGAATCCTGCGGCCCAGCTGGCGATTATCAGGCAGCTGAGCAGGCGCTGATCCCGCACCTCAGCAGGCACTGATCACGTGCCTGTCATGCAGTGATCAGGTGACTGAGAGGCGCTGATCATGTGACTGCTCATGTGCTGATCAGGTAGCTCTCCTGCACGGATCATGTGCCTCAGCAGGCAAGAATCAAGCAGCTGAGCAGGCATGAATCCTGCGGCCCAGCTGGCGATTATCAGGCAGCTGAGCAGGCATGAATCCTGCGGCCCAGCTGGCGATTATCAGGCAGCTGAGCAGGCATGAATCCTGCGGCCCAGCTGGCGATTATCAGGCAGCTGAGCAGGCATGATCCCGCACCCAGCAGGCACTGATCACGTGCCTGTCATGCAGTGATCAGGTGACTGAGAGGCGCTGATCATGTGACTGCTCATGTGCTGATCAGGTAGCTCTCCTGCACGGATCATGTGCCCAGCAGGCAAGAATCAGGCAGCTGAGCAGGCATGAATCCTGCGGCCCAGCTGGCGATTATCAGGCAGCTGAGCAGGCATGAATCCTGCGGCCCAGCTGGCGATTATCAGGCAGCTGAGCAGGCGCTGATCCCGCACCTCAGCAGGCACTGATCACGTGCCTGTCATGCAGTGATCAGGTGACTGAGAGGCGCTGATCATGTGACTGCTCATGTGCTGATCAGGTAGCTCTCCTGCACGGATCATGTGCCTCAGCAGGCAAGAATCAAGCAGCTGAGCAGGCATGAATCCTGCGGCCCAGCTGGCGATTATCAGGCAGCTGAGCAGGCATGAATCCTGCGGCCCAGCTGGCGATTATCAGGCAGCTGAGCAGGCATGAATCCTGCGGCCCAGCTGGCGATTATCAGGCAGCTGAGCAGGCATGAATCCTGCGGCCCAGCTGGCGATTATCAGGCAGCTGAGCAGGCATGAATCCTGCGGCCCAGCTGGCGATTATCAGGCAGCTGAGCAGGCATGAATCCTGCGGCCCAGCTGGCGATTATCAGGCAGCTGAGCAGGCGCTGATCCCGCACCTCAGCAGGCACTGATCACGTGCCTGTCATGCAGTGATCAGGTGACTGAGAGGCGCTGATCATGTGACTGCTCATGTGCTGATCAGGTAGCTCTCCTGCACGGATCATGTGCCCAGCAGGCAAGAATCAAGCAGCTGAGCAGGCATGAATCCTGCGGCCCAGCTGGCGATTATCAGGCAGCTGAGCAGGCATGAATCCTGCGGCCCAGCTGGCGATTATCAGGCAGCTGAGCAGGCATGAATCCTGCGGCCCAGCTGGCGATTATCAGGCAGCTGAGCAGGCGCTGATCCCGCACCTCAGCAGGCACTGATCACGTGCCTGTCATGCAGTGATCAGGTGACTGAGAGGCGCTGATCATGTGACTGCTCATGTGCTGATCAGGTAGCTCTCCTGCACGGATCATGTGCCTCAGCAGGCAAGAATCAAGCAGCTGAGCAGGCATGAATCCTGCGGCCCAGCTGGCGATTATCAGGCAGCTGAGCAGGCATGAATCCTGCGGCCCAGCTGGCGATTATCAGGCAGCTGAGCAGGCATGAATCCTGCGGCCCAGCTGGCGATTATCAGGCAGCTGAGCAGGCATGATCCCGCACCCAGCAGGCACTGATCACGTGCCTGTCATGCAGTGATCAGGTGACTGAGAGGCGCTGATCATGTGACTGCAGCTGTGCTGATCAGGCAGCTCTCCTGCACGGATCATGTGCCCAGCTGGCAAGAATCAGGCAGCTGAGCAGGCATGAATCCTGCGGCCCAGCTGGCGATTATCAGGCAGCTGAGCAGGCATGAATCCTGCGGCCCAGCTGGCGATTATCAGGCAGCTGAGCAGGCATGAATCCTGCGGCCCAGCTGGCGATTATCAGGCAGCTGAGCAGGCGCTGATCCCGCACCCAGCAGGCACTGATCACGTGCCTGTCATGCAGTGATCAGGTGACTGAGAGGCGCTGATCATGTGACTGCTCATGTGCTGATCAGGTAGCTCTCCTGCACGGATCATGTGCCTCAGCAGGCAAGAATCAAGCAGCTGAGCAGGCATGAATCCTGCGGCCCAGCTGGCGATTATCAGGCAGCTGAGCAGGCATGAATCCTGCGGCCCAGCTGGCGATTATCAGGCAGCTGAGCAGGCATGAATCCTGCGGCCCAGCTGGCGATTATCAGGCAGCTGAGCAGGCATGAATCCTGCGGCCCAGCTGGCGATTATCAGGCAGCTGAGCAGGCATGAATCCTGCGGCCCAGCTGGCGATTATCAGGCAGCTGAGCAGGCGCTGATCCCGCACCTCAGCAGGCACTGATCACGTGCCTGTCATGCAGTGATCAGGTGACTGAGAGGCGCTGATCATGTGACTGCTCATGTGCTGATCAGGTAGCTCTCCTGCACGGATCATGTGCCTCAGCAGGCAAGAATCAAGCAGCTGAGCAGGCATGAATCCTGCGGCCCAGCTGGCGATTATCAGGCAGCTGAGCAGGCATGAATCCTGCGGCCCAGCTGGCGATTATCAGGCAGCTGAGCAGGCATGAATCCTGCGGCCCAGCTGGCGATTATCAGGCAGCTGAGCAGGCGCTGATCCCGCACCTCAGCAGGCACTGATCACGTGCCTGTCATGCAGTGATCAGGTGACTGAGAGGCGCTGATCATGTGACTGCTCTGTGCTGATCAGGCAGCTCTCCTGCACGGATCATGTGCCCAGCAGGCAAGAATCAAGCAGCTGAGCAGGCATGAATCCTGCGGCCCAGCTGGCGATTATCAGGCAGCTGAGCAGGCATGAATCCTGCGGCCCAGCTGGCGATTATCAGGCAGCTGAGCAGGCATGAATCCTGCGGCCCAGCTGGCGATTATCAGGCAGCTGAGCAGGCATGAATCCTGCGGCCCAGCTGGCGATTATCAGGCAGCTGAGCAGGCATGAATCCTGCGGCCCAGCTGGCGATTATCAGGCAGCTGAGCAGGCATGAATCCTGCGGCCCAGCTGGCGATTATCAGGCAGCTGAGCAGGCGCTGATCCCGCACGCAGCAGGCACTGATCACGTGCCTGTCATGCAGTGATCAGGTGACTGAGAGGCGCTGATCATGTGACTGCTCATGTGCTGATCAGGCAGCTCTCCTGCACGGATCATGTGCCTCAGCAGGCAAGAATCAGGCAGCTGAGCAGGCATGAATCCTGCGGCCCAGCTGGCGATTATCAGGCAGCTGAGCAGGCATGAATCCTGCGGCCCAGCTGGCGATTATCAGGCAGCTGAGCAGGCATGAATCCTGCGGCCCAGCTGGCGATTATCAGGCAGCTGAGCAGGCGCTGATCCCGCACTCAGCAGGCACTGATCACGTGCCTGTCATGCAGTGATCAGGTGACTGAGAGGCGCTGATCATGTGACTGCTCATGTGCTGATCAGGTAGCTCTCCTGCACGGATCATGTGCCTCAGCAGGCAAGAATCAGGCAGCTGAGCAGGCATGAATCCTGCGGCCCAGCTGGCGATTATCAGGCAGCTGAGCAGGCATGAATCCTGCGGCCCAGCTGGCGATTATCAGGCAGCTGAGCAGGCATGAATCCTGCGGCCCAGCTGGCGATTATCAGGCAGCTGAGCAGGCATGAATCCTGCGGCCCAGCTGGCGATTATCAGGCAGCTGAGCAGGCGCTGATCCCGCACCTCAGCAGGCACTGATCACGTGCCTGTCATGCAGTGATCAGGTGACTGAGAGGCGCTGATCATGTGACTGCTCATGTGCTGATCAGGTAGCTCTCCTGCACGGATCATGTGCCTCAGCAGGCAAGAATCAAGCAGCTGAGCAGGCATGAATCCTGCGGCCCAGCTGGCGATTATCAGGCAGCTGAGCAGGCATGAATCCTGCGGCCCAGCTGGCGATTATCAGGCAGCTGAGCAGGCATGAATCCTGCGGCCCAGCTGGCGATTATCAGGCAGCTGAGCAGGCATGAATCCTGCGGCCCAGCTGGCGATTATCAGGCAGCTGAGCAGGCGCTGATCCCGCACCTCAGCAGGCACTGATCACGTGCCTGTCATGCAGTGATCAGGTGACTGAGAGGCGCTGATCATGTGACTGCTCATGTGCTGATCAGGTAGCTCTCCTGCACGGATCATGTGCCTCAGCAGGCAAGAATCAAGCAGCTGAGCAGGCATGAATCCTGCGGCCCAGCTGGCGATTATCAGGCAGCTGAGCAGGCATGAATCCTGCGGCCCAGCTGGCGATTATCAGGCAGCTGAGCAGGCATGAATCCTGCGGCCCAGCTGGCGATTATCAGGCAGCTGAGCAGGCATGAATCCTGCGGCCCAGCTGGCGATTATCAGGCAGCTGAGCAGGCATGAATCCTGCGGCCCAGCTGGCGATTATCAGGCAGCTGAGCAGGCATGAATCCTGCGGCCCAGCTGGCGATTATCAGGCAGCTGAGCAGGCATGAATCCTGCGGCCCAGCTGGCGATTATCAGGCAGCTGAGCAGGCATGAATCCTGCGGCCCAGCTGGCGATTATCAGGCAGCTGAGCAGGCATGAATCCTGCGGCCCAGCTGGCGATTATCAGGCAGCTGAGCAGGCATGAATCCTGCGGCCCAGCTGGCGATTATCAGGCAGCTGAGCAGGCATGAATCCTGCGGCCCAGCTGGCGATTATCAGGCAGCTGAGCAGGCGCTGATCCCGCACCTCAGCAGGCACTGATCACGTGCCTGTCATGCAGTGATCAGGTGACTGAGAGGCGCTGATCATGTGACTGCTCATGTGCTGATCAGGTAGCTCTCCTGCACGGATCATGTGCCTCAGCAGGCAAGAATCAAGCAGCTGAGCAGGCATGAATCCTGCGGCCCAGCTGGCGATTATCAGGCAGCTGAGCAGGCATGAATCCTGCGGCCCAGCTGGCGATTATCAGGCAGCTGAGCAGGCATGAATCCTGCGGCCCAGCTGGCGATTATCAGGCAGCTGAGCAGGCGCTGATCCCGCACCCAGCAGGCACTGATCACGTGCCTGTCATGCAGTGATCAGGTGACTGAGAGGCGCTGATCATGTGACTGCTCATGTGCTGATCAGGTAGCTCTCCTGCACGGATCATGTGCCCAGCAGGCAAGAATCAAGCAGCTGAGCAGGCATGAATCCTGCGGCCCAGCTGGCGATTATCAGGCAGCTGAGCAGGCATGAATCCTGCGGCCCAGCTGGCGATTATCAGGCAGCTGAGCAGGCATGAATCCTGCGGCCCAGCTGGCGATTATCAGGCAGCTGAGCAGGCATGATCCCGCACCCAGCAGGCACTGATCACGTGCCTGTCATGCAGTGATCAGGTGACTGAGAGGCGCTGATCCTGTGACTGCTCATGGCGGATCAGGCAGCTCTCCTGCACGGATCATGTGCCCAGCTGGCAAGAATCAGGCAGCTGAGCAGGCATGAATCCTGCGGCCCAGCTGGCGATTATCAGGCAGCTGAGCAGGCATGAATCCTGCGGCCCAGCTGGCGATTATCAGGCAGCTGAGCAGGCATGAATCCTGCGGCCCAGCTGGCGATTATCAGGCAGCTGAGCAGCGCTGATCCCGCACCTCAGCAGGCACTGATCACGTGCCTGTCATGCAGTGATCAGGTGACTGAGAGGCGCTGATCATGTGACTGCTCATGTGCTGATCAGGCAGCTCTCCTGCACGGATCATGTGCCCAGCTGGCAAGAATCAGGCAGCTGAGCAGGCATGAATCCTGCGGCCCAGCTGGCGATTATCAGGCAGCTGAGCAGGCATGAATCCTGCGGCCCAGCTGGCGATTATCAGGCAGCTGAGCAGGCATGAATCCTGCGGCCCAGCTGGCGATTATCAGGCAGCTGAGCAGGCATGAATCCTGCGGCCCAGCTGGCGATTATCAGGCAGCTGAGCAGGCATGAATCCTGCGGCCCAGCTGGCGATTATCAGGCAGCTGAGCAGGCATGAATCCTGCGGCCCAGCTGGCGATTATCAGGCAGCTGAGCAGGCGCTGATCCCGCACCTCAGCAGGCACTGATCACGTGCCTGTCATGCAGTGATCAGGTGACTGAGAGGCGCTGATCATGTGACTGCTCATGTGCTGATCAGGTAGCTCTCCTGCACGGATCATGTGCCTCAGCAGGCAAGAATCAAGCAGCTGAGCAGGCATGAATCCTGCGGCCCAGCTGGCGATTATCAGGCAGCTGAGCAGGCATGAATCCTGCGGCCCAGCTGGCGATTATCAGGCAGCTGAGCAGGCATGAATCCTGCGGCCCAGCTGGCGATTATCAGGCAGCTGAGCAGGCATGATCCCGCACCTCAGCAGGCACTGATCACGTGCCTGTCATGCAGTGATCAGGTGACTGAGAGGCGCTGATCATGTGACTGCTCATGTGCTGATCAGGCAGCTCTCCTGCACGGATCATGTGCCTCAGCAGGCAAGAATCAGGCAGCTGAGCAGGCATGAATCCTGCGGCCCAGCTGGCGATTATCAGGCAGCTGAGCAGGCATGAATCCTGCGGCCCAGCTGGCGATTATCAGGCAGCTGAGCAGGCATGAATCCTGCGGCCCAGCTGGCGATTATCAGGCAGCTGAGCAGGCATGAATCCTGCGGCCCAGCTGGCGATTATCAGGCAGCTGAGCAGGCGCTGATCCCGCACCCAGCAGGCACTGATCACGTGCCTGTCATGCAGTGATCAGGTGACTGAGAGGCGCTGATCATGTGACTGCTCATGTGCTGATCAGGCAGCTCTCCTGCACGGATCATGTGCCCAGCTGGCAAGAATCAGGCAGCTGAGCAGGCATGAATCCTGCGGCCCAGCTGGCGATTATCAGGCAGCTGAGCAGGCATGAATCCTGCGGCCCAGCTGGCGATTATCAGGCAGCTGAGCAGGCATGAATCCTGCGGCCCAGCTGGCGATTATCAGGCAGCTGAGCAGGCATGAATCCTGCGGCCCAGCTGGCGATTATCAGGCAGCTGAGCAGGCGCTGATCCCGCACCTCAGCAGGCACTGATCACGTGCCTGTCATGCAGTGATCAGGTGACTGAGAGGCGCTGATCATGTGACTGCTCATGTGCTGATCAGGTAGCTCTCCTGCACGGATCATGTGCCTCAGCAGGCAAGAATCAAGCAGCTGAGCAGGCATGAATCCTGCGGCCCAGCTGGCGATTATCAGGCAGCTGAGCAGGCATGAATCCTGCGGCCCAGCTGGCGATTATCAGGCAGCTGAGCAGGCATGAATCCTGCGGCCCAGCTGGCGATTATCAGGCAGCTGAGCAGGCATGAATCCTGCGGCCCAGCTGGCGATTATCAGGCAGCTGAGCAGGCGCTGATCCCGCACCTCAGCAGGCACTGATCACGTGCCTGTCATGCAGTGATCAGGTGACTGAGAGGCGCTGATCATGTGACTGCTCATGTGCTGATCAGGTAGCTCTCCTGCACGGATCATGTGCCCAGCAGGCAAGAATCAAGCAGCTGAGCAGGCATGAATCCTGCGGCCCAGCTGGCGATTATCAGGCAGCTGAGCAGGCATGAATCCTGCGGCCCAGCTGGCGATTATCAGGCAGCTGAGCAGGCATGAATCCTGCGGCCCAGCTGGCGATTATCAGGCAGCTGAGCAGGCATGAATCCTGCGGCCCAGCTGGCGATTATCAGGCAGCTGAGCAGGCATGAATCCTGCGGCCCAGCTGGCGATTATCAGGCAGCTGAGCAGGCATGAATCCTGCGGCCCAGCTGGCGATTATCAGGCAGCTGAGCAGGCATGAATCCTGCGGCCCAGCTGGCGATTATCAGGCAGCTGAGCAGGCGCTGATCCCGCACCTCAGCAGGCACTGATCACGTGCCTGTCATGCAGTGATCAGGTGACTGAGAGGCGCTGATCATGTGACTGCTCATGTGCTGATCAGGTAGCTCTCCTGCACGGATCATGTGCCTCAGCAGGCAAGAATCAAGCAGCTGAGCAGGCATGAATCCTGCGGCCCAGCTGGCGATTATCAGGCAGCTGAGCAGGCATGAATCCTGCGGCCCAGCTGGCGATTATCAGGCAGCTGAGCAGGCATGAATCCTGCGGCCCAGCTGGCGATTATCAGGCAGCTGAGCAGGCATGAATCCTGCGGCCCAGCTGGCGATTATCAGGCAGCTGAGCAGGCATGAATCCTGCGGCCCAGCTGGCGATTATCAGGCAGCTGAGCAGGCATGAATCCTGCGGCCCAGCTGGCGATTATCAGGCAGCTGAGCAGGCATGAATCCTGCGGCCCAGCTGGCGATTATCAGGCAGCTGAGCAGGCATGAATCCTGCGGCCCAGCTGGCGATTATCAGGCAGCTGAGCAGGCATGAATCCTGCGGCCCAGCTGGCGATTATCAGGCAGCTGAGCAGGCATGAATCCTGCGGCCCAGCTGGCGATTATCAGGCAGCTGAGCAGGCATGAATCCTGCGGCCCAGCTGGCGATTATCAGGCAGCTGAGCAGGCATGAATCCTGCGGCCCAGCTGGCGATTATCAGGCAGCTGAGCAGGCGCTGATCCCGCACCTCAGCAGGCACTGATCACGTGCCTGTCATGCAGTGATCAGGTGACTGAGAGGCGCTGATCATGTGACTGCTCATGTGCTGATCAGGTAGCTCTCCTGCACGGATCATGTGCCTCAGCAGGCAAGAATCAAGCAGCTGAGCAGGCATGAATCCTGCGGCCCAGCTGGCGATTATCAGGCAGCTGAGCAGGCATGAATCCTGCGGCCCAGCTGGCGATTATCAGGCAGCTGAGCAGGCATGATCCCGCACCCAGCAGGCACTGATCACGTGCCTGTCATGCAGTGATCAGGTGACTGAGAGGCGCTGATCATGTGACTGCTCATGTGCTGATCAGGCAGCTCCTGCATGGATCATGTGCCCAGCTGGCAAGAATCAGGCAGCTGAGCAGGCATGAATCCTGCGGCCCAGCTGGCGATTATCAGGCAGCTGAGCAGGCATGAATCCTGCGGCCCAGCTGGCGATTATCAGGCAGCTGAGCAGGCGCTGATCCCGCACCTCAGCAGGCACTGATCACGTGCCTGTCATGCAGTGATCAGGTGACTGAGAGGCGCTGATCATGTGACTGCTCATGTGCTGATCAGGTAGCTCTCCTGCACGGATCATGTGCCTCAGCAGGCAAGAATCAAGCAGCTGAGCAGGCATGAATCCTGCGGCCCAGCTGGCGATTATCAGGCAGCTGAGCAGGCATGAATCCTGCGGCCCAGCTGGCGATTATCAGGCAGCTGAGCAGGCATGAATCCTGCGGCCCAGCTGGCGATTATCAGGCAGCTGAGCAGGCATGAATCCTGCGGCCCAGCTGGCGATTATCAGGCAGCTGAGCAGGCATGAATCCTGCGGCCCAGCTGGCGATTATCAGGCAGCTGAGCAGGCGCTGATCCCGCACCTCAGCAGGCACTGATCACGTGCCTGTCATGCAGTGATCAGGTGACTGAGAGGCGCTGATCATGTGACTGCTCATGTGCTGATCAGGTAGCTCTCCTGCACGGATCATGTGCCTCAGCAGGCAAGAATCAAGCAGCTGAGCAGGCATGAATCCTGCGGCCCAGCTGGCGATTATCAGGCAGCTGAGCAGGCATGAATCCTGCGGCCCAGCTGGCGATTATCAGGCAGCTGAGCAGGCATGAATCCTGCGGCCCAGCTGGCGATTATCAGGCAGCTGAGCAGGCATGAATCCTGCGGCCCAGCTGGCGATTATCAGGCAGCTGAGCAGGCATGAATCCTGCGGCCCAGCTGGCGATTATCAGGCAGCTGAGCAGGCATGAATCCTGCGGCCCAGCTGGCGATTATCAGGCAGCTGAGCAGGCATGAATCCTGCGGCCCAGCTGGCGATTATCAGGCAGCTGAGCAGGCGCTGATCCCGCACCTCAGCAGGCACTGATCACGTGCCTGTCATGCAGTGATCAGGTGACTGAGAGGCGCTGATCATGTGACTGCTCATGTGCTGATCAGGTAGCTCTCCTGCACGGATCATGTGCCTCAGCAGGCAAGAATCAAGCAGCTGAGCAGGCATGAATCCTGCGGCCCAGCTGGCGATTATCAGGCAGCTGAGCAGGCATGAATCCTGCGGCCCAGCTGGCGATTATCAGGCAGCTGAGCAGGCATGAATCCTGCGGCCCAGCTGGCGATTATCAGGCAGCTGAGCAGGCATGAATCCTGCGGCCCAGCTGGCGATTATCAGGCAGCTGAGCAGGCATGAATCCTGCGGCCCAGCTGGCGATTATCAGGCAGCTGAGCAGGCATGAATCCTGCGGCCCAGCTGGCGATTATCAGGCAGCTGAGCAGGCGCTGATCCCGCACCTCAGCAGGCACTGATCACGTGCCTGTCATGCAGTGATCAGGTGACTGAGAGGCGCTGATCATGTGACTGCTCATGTGCTGATCAGGTAGCTCTCCTGCACGGATCATGTGCCTCAGCAGGCAAGAATCAAGCAGCTGAGCAGGCATGAATCCTGCGGCCCAGCTGGCGATTATCAGGCAGCTGAGCAGGCATGAATCCTGCGGCCCAGCTGGCGATTATCAGGCAGCTGAGCAGGCATGAATCCTGCGGCCCAGCTGGCGATTATCAGGCAGCTGAGCAGGCGCTGATCCCGCACCTCAGCAGGCACTGATCACGTGCCTGTCATGCAGTGATCAGGTGACTGAGAGGCGCTGATCATGTGACTGCTCATGTGCTGATCAGGTAGCTCTCCTGCACGGATCATGTGCCCAGCAGGCAAGAATCAAGCAGCTGAGCAGGCATGAATCCTGCGGCCCAGCTGGCGATTATCAGGCAGCTGAGCAGGCATGAATCCTGCGGCCCAGCTGGCGATTATCAGGCAGCTGAGCAGGCGCTGATCCCGCACCTCAGCAGGCACTGATCACGTGCCTGTCATGCAGTGATCAGGTGACTGAGAGGCGCTGATCATGTGACTGCTCATGTGCTGATCAGGTAGCTCTCCTGCACGGATCATGTGCCTCAGCAGGCAAGAATCAGGCAGCTGAGCAGGCATGAATCCTGCGGCCCAGCTGGCGATTATCAGGCAGCTGAGCAGGCATGAATCCTGCGGCCCAGCTGGCGATTATCAGGCAGCTGAGCAGGCATGAATCCTGCGGCCCAGCTGGCGATTATCAGGCAGCTGAGCAGGCATGAATCCTGCGGCCCAGCTGGCGATTATCAGGCAGCTGAGCAGGCATGAATCCTGCGGCCCAGCTGGCGATTATCAGGCAGCTGAGCAGGCATGAATCCTGCGGCCCAGCTGGCGATTATCAGGCAGCTGAGCAGGCGCTGATCCCGCACCTCAGCAGGCACTGATCACGTGCCTGTCATGCAGTGATCAGGTGACTGAGAGGCGCTGATCATGTGACTGCTCATGTGCTGATCAGGTAGCTCTCCTGCACGGATCATGTGCCCAGCAGGCAAGAATCAAGCAGCTGAGCAGGCATGAATCCTGCGGCCCAGCTGGCGATTATCAGGCAGCTGAGCAGGCATGAATCCTGCGGCCCAGCTGGCGATTATCAGGCAGCTGAGCAGGCATGAATCCTGCGGCCCAGCTGGCGATTATCAGGCAGCTGAGCAGGCGCTGATCCCGCACCCAGCAGGCACTGATCACGTGCCTGTCATGCAGTGATCAGGTGACTGAGAGGCGCTGATCATGTGACTGCTCATGTGCTGATCAGGTAGCTCTCCTGCACGGATCATGTGCCTCAGCAGGCAAGAATCAGGCAGCTGAGCAGGCATGAATCCTGCGGCCCAGCTGGCGATTATCAGGCAGCTGAGCAGGCATGAATCCTGCGGCCCAGCTGGCGATTATCAGGCAGCTGAGCAGGCATGAATCCTGCGGCCCAGCTGGCGATTATCAGGCAGCTGAGCAGGCGCTGATCCCGCACCTCAGCAGGCACTGATCACGTGCCTGTCATGCAGTGATCAGGTGACTGAGAGGCGCTGATCATGTGACTGCAGCTGTGCTGATCAGGCAGCTCTCCTGCACGGATCATGTGCCCAGCAGGCAAGAATCAAGCAGCTGAGCAGGCATGAATCCTGCGGCCCAGCTGGCGATTATCAGGCAGCTGAGCAGGCATGAATCCTGCGGCCCAGCTGGCGATTATCAGGCAGCTGAGCAGGCATGAATCCTGCGGCCCAGCTGGCGATTATCAGGCAGCTGAGCAGGCGCTGATCCCGCACCCAGCAGGCACTGATCACGTGCCTGTCATGCAGTGATCAGGTGACTGAGAGGCGCTGATCATGTGACTGCTCATGTGCTGATCAGGCAGCTCTCCTGCACGGATCATGTGCCCAGCTGGCAAGAATCAGGCAGCTGAGCAGGCATGAATCCTGCGGCCCAGCTGGCGATTATCAGGCAGCTGAGCAGGCATGAATCCTGCGGCCCAGCTGGCGATTATCAGGCAGCTGAGCAGGCATGAATCCTGCGGCCCAGCTGGCGATTATCAGGCAGCTGAGCAGGCATGAATCCTGCGGCCCAGCTGGCGATTATCAGGCAGCTGAGCAGGCGCTGATCCCGCACCTCAGCAGGCACTGATCACGTGCCTGTCATGCAGTGATCAGGTGACTGAGAGGGCTGATCATGTGACTGCTCATGTGCTGATCAGGTAGCTCTCCTGCACGGATCATGTGCCTCAGCAGGCAAGATCAGGCAGCTGAGCAGGCATGAATCCTGCGGCCCAGCTGGCGATTATCAGGCAGCTGAGCAGGCATGAATCCTGCGGCCCAGCTGGCGATTATCAGGCAGCTGAGCAGGCATGAATCCTGCGGCCCAGCTGGCGATTATCAGGCAGCTGAGCAGGCATGAATCCTGCGGCCCAGCTGGCGATTATCAGGCAGCTGAGCAGGCGCTGATCCCGCACCCAGCAGGCACTGATCACGTGCCTGTCATGCAGTGATCAGGTGACTGAGAGGCGCTGATCATGTGACTGCTCATGTGCTGATCAGGTAGCTCTCCTGCACGGATCATGTGCCTCAGCAGGCAAGAATCAAGCAGCTGAGCAGGCATGAATCCTGCGGCCCAGCTGGCGATTATCAGGCAGCTGAGCAGGCATGAATCCTGCGGCCCAGCTGGCGATTATCAGGCAGCTGAGCAGGCATGAATCCTGCGGCCCAGCTGGCGATTATCAGGCAGCTGAGCAGGCATGAATCCTGCGGCCCAGCTGGCGATTATCAGGCAGCTGAGCAGGCATGAATCCTGCGGCCCAGCTGGCGATTATCAGGCAGCTGAGCAGGCATGAATCCTGCGGCCCAGCTGGCGATTATCAGGCAGCTGAGCAGGCATGAATCCTGCGGCCCAGCTGGCGATTATCAGGCAGCTGAGCAGGCGCTGATCCCGCACCTCAGCAGGCACTGATCACGTGCCTGTCATGCAGTGATCAGGTGACTGAGAGGCGCTGATCATGTGACTGCTCATGTGCTGATCAGGTAGCTCTCCTGCACGGATCATGTGCCTCAGCAGGCAAGAATCAAGCAGCTGAGCAGGCATGAATCCTGCGGCCCAGCTGGCGATTATCAGGCAGCTGAGCAGGCATGAATCCTGCGGCCCAGCTGGCGATTATCAGGCAGCTGAGCAGGCATGAATCCTGCGGCCCAGCTGGCGATTATCAGGCAGCTGAGCAGGCATGAATCCTGCGGCCCAGCTGGCGATTATCAGGCAGCTGAGCAGGCATGAATCCTGCGGCCCAGCTGGCGATTATCAGGCAGCTGAGCAGGCATGAATCCTGCGGCCCAGCTGGCGATTATCAGGCAGCTGAGCAGGCATGAATCCTGCGGCCCAGCTGGCGATTATCAGGCAGCTGAGCAGGCATGAATCCTGCGGCCCAGCTGGCGATTATCAGGCAGCTGAGCAGGCATGAATCCTGCGGCCCAGCTGGCGATTATCAGGCAGCTGAGCAGGCATGAATCCTGCGGCCCAGCTGGCGATTATCAGGCAGCTGAGCAGGCATGAATCCTGCGGCCCAGCTGGCGATTATCAGGCAGCTGAGCAGGCATGAATCCTGCGGCCCAGCTGGCGATTATCAGGCAGCTGAGCAGGCGCTGATCCCGCACCCAGCAGGCACTGATCACGTGCCTGTCATGCAGTGATCAGGTGACTGAGAGGCGCTGATCATGTGACTGCTCATGTGCTGATCAGGTAGCTCTCCTGCACGGATCATGTGCCCAGCAGGCAAGAATCAGGCAGCTGAGCAGGCATGAATCCTGCGGCCCAGCTGGCGATTATCAGGCAGCTGAGCAGGCATGAATCCTGCGGCCCAGCTGGCGATTATCAGGCAGCTGAGCAGGCGCTGATCCCGCACCCAGCAGGCACTGATCACGTGCCTGTCATGCAGTGATCAGGTGACTGAGAGGCGCTGATCATGTGACTGCTCATGTGCTGATCAGGTAGCTCTCCTGCACGGATCATGTGCCCAGCAGGCAAGAATCAGGCAGCTGAGCAGGCATGAATCCTGCGGCCCAGCTGGCGATTATCAGGCAGCTGAGCAGGCATGAATCCTGCGGCCCAGCTGGCGATTATCAGGCAGCTGAGCAGGCGCTGATCCCGCACCTCAGCAGGCACTGATCACGTGCCTGTCATGCAGTGATCAGGTGACTGAGAGGCGCTGATCATGTGACTGCTCATGTGCTGATCAGGTAGCTCTCCTGCACGGATCATGTGCCCAGCAGGCAAGAATCAAGCAGCTGAGCAGGCATGAATCCTGCGGCCCAGCTGGCGATTATCAGGCAGCTGAGCAGGCATGAATCCTGCGGCCCAGCTGGCGATTATCAGGCAGCTGAGCAGGCATGAATCCTGCGGCCCAGCTGGCGATTATCAGGCAGCTGAGCAGGCATGAATCCTGCGGCCCAGCTGGCGATTATCAGGCAGCTGAGCAGGCATGAATCCTGCGGCCCAGCTGGCGATTATCAGGCAGCTGAGCAGGCGCTGATCCCGCACCAGCAGGCACTGATCACGTGCCTGTCATGCAGTGATCAGGTGACTGAGAGGCGCTGATCATGTGACTGCTCATGTGCTGATCAGGTAGCTCTCCTGCACGGATCATGTGCCTCAGCAGGCAAGAATCAAGCAGCTGAGCAGGCATGAATCCTGCGGCCCAGCTGGCGATTATCAGGCAGCTGAGCAGGCATGAATCCTGCGGCCCAGCTGGCGATTATCAGGCAGCTGAGCAGGCATGAATCCTGCGGCCCAGCTGGCGATTATCAGGCAGCTGAGCAGGCATGAATCCTGCGGCCCAGCTGGCGATTATCAGGCAGCTGAGCAGGCATGAATCCTGCGGCCCAGCTGGCGATTATCAGGCAGCTGAGCAGGCATGAATCCTGCGGCCCAGCTGGCGATTATCAGGCAGCTGAGCAGGCATGAATCCTGCGGCCCAGCTGGCGATTATCAGGCAGCTGAGCAGGCGCTGATCCCGCACCTCAGCAGGCACTGATCACGTGCCTGTCATGCAGTGATCAGGTGACTGAGAGGCGCTGATCATGTGACTGCTCATGTGCTGATCAGGTAGCTCTCCTGCACGGATCATGTGCCCAGCAGGCAAGAATCAAGCAGCTGAGCAGGCATGAATCCTGCGGCCCAGCTGGCGATTATCAGGCAGCTGAGCAGGCATGAATCCTGCGGCCCAGCTGGCGATTATCAGGCAGCTGAGCAGGCATGAATCCTGCGGCCCAGCTGGCGATTATCAGGCAGCTGAGCAGGCATGAATCCTGCGGCCCAGCTGGCGATTATCAGGCAGCTGAGCAGGCATGAATCCTGCGGCCCAGCTGGCGATTATCAGGCAGCTGAGCAGGCATGAATCCTGCGGCCCAGCTGGCGATTATCAGGCAGCTGAGCAGGCGCTGATCCCGCACCTCAGCAGGCACTGATCACGTGCCTGTCATGCAGTGATCAGGTGACTGAGAGGCGCTGATCATGTGACTGCTCATGTGCTGATCAGGTAGCTCTCCTGCACGGATCATGTGCCTCAGCAGGCAAGAATCAAGCAGCTGAGCAGGCATGAATCCTGCGGCCCAGCTGGCGATTATCAGGCAGCTGAGCAGGCATGAATCCTGCGGCCCAGCTGGCGATTATCAGGCAGCTGAGCAGGCATGAATCCTGCGGCCCAGCTGGCGATTATCAGGCAGCTGAGCAGGCGCTGATCCCGCACCCAGCAGGCACTGATCACGTGCCTGTCATGCAGTGATCAGGTGACTGAGAGGCACTGATCATGTGACTGCTCATGTGCTGATCAGGTAGCTCTCCTGCACGGATCATGTGCCCAGCAGGCAAGAATCAAGCAGCTGAGCAGGCATGAATCCTGCGGCCCAGCTGGCGATTATCAGGCAGCTGAGCAGGCATGAATCCTGCGGCCCAGCTGGCGATTATCAGGCAGCTGAGCAGGCATGAATCCTGCGGCCCAGCTGGCGATTATCAGGCAGCTGAGCAGGCGCTGATCCCGCACCTCAGCAGGCACTGATCACGTGCCTGTCATGCAGTGATCAGGTGACTGAGAGGCGCTGATCATGTGACTGCTCATGTGCTGATCAGGTAGCTCTCCTGCACGGATCATGTGCCTCAGCAGGCAAGAATCAAGCAGCTGAGCAGGCATGAATCCTGCGGCCCAGCTGGCGATTATCAGGCAGCTGAGCAGGCATGAATCCTGCGGCCCAGCTGGCGATTATCAGGCAGCTGAGCAGGCATGAATCCTGCGGCCCAGCTGGCGATTATCAGGCAGCTGAGCAGGCATGAATCCTGCGGCCCAGCTGGCGATTATCAGGCAGCTGAGCAGGCGCTGATCCCGCACCTCAGCAGGCACTGATCACGTGCCTGTCATGCAGTGATCAGGTGACTGAGAGGGCTGATCATGTGACTGCTCATGTGCTGATCAGGTAGCTCTCCTGCACGGATCATGTGCCTCAGCAGGCAAGATCAAGCAGCTGAGCAGGCATGAATCCTGCGGCCCAGCTGGCGATTATCAGGCAGCTGAGCAGGCATGAATCCTGCGGCCCAGCTGGCGATTATCAGGCAGCTGAGCAGGCATGAATCCTGCGGCCCAGCTGGCGATTATCAGGCAGCTGAGCAGGCATGAATCCTGCGGCCCAGCTGGCGATTATCAGGCAGCTGAGCAGGCGCTGATCCCGCACCTCAGCAGGCACTGATCACGTGCCTGTCATGCAGTGATCAGGTGACTGAGAGGCGCTGATCATGTGACTGCTCATGTGCTGATCAGGCAGCTCTCCTGCACGGATCATGTGCCCAGCTGGCAAGAATCAAGCAGCTGAGCAGGCATGAATCCTGCGGCCCAGCTGGCGATTATCAGGCAGCTGAGCAGGCATGAATCCTGCGGCCCAGCTGGCGATTATCAGGCAGCTGAGCAGGCATGAATCCTGCGGCCCAGCTGGCGATTATCAGGCAGCTGAGCAGGCATGAATCCTGCGGCCCAGCTGGCGATTATCAGGCAGCTGAGCAGGCATGAATCCTGCGGCCCAGCTGGCGATTATCAGGCAGCTGAGCAGGCATGAATCCTGCGGCCCAGCTGGCGATTATCAGGCAGCTGAGCAGGCATGAATCCTGCGGCCCAGCTGGCGATTATCAGGCAGCTGAGCAGGCGCTGATCCCGCACCTCAGCAGGCACTGATCACGTGCCTGTCATGCAGTGATCAGGTGACTGAGAGGCGCTGATCATGTGACTGCTCATGTGCTGATCAGGTAGCTCTCCTGCACGGATCATGTGCCTCAGCAGGCAAGAATCAAGCAGCTGAGCAGGCATGAATCCTGCGGCCCAGCTGGCGATTATCAGGCAGCTGAGCAGGCATGAATCCTGCGGCCCAGCTGGCGATTATCAGGCAGCTGAGCAGGCATGAATCCTGCGGCCCAGCTGGCGATTATCAGGCAGCTGAGCAGGCATGAATCCTGCGGCCCAGCTGGCGATTATCAGGCAGCTGAGCAGGCATGAATCCTGCGGCCCAGCTGGCGATTATCAGGCAGCTGAGCAGGCATGAATCCTGCGGCCCAGCTGGCGATTATCAGGCAGCTGAGCAGGCATGAATCCTGCGGCCCAGCTGGCGATTATCAGGCAGCTGAGCAGGCATGAATCCTGCGGCCCAGCTGGCGATTATCAGGCAGCTGAGCAGGCATGAATCCTGCGGCCCAGCTGGCGATTATCAGGCAGCTGAGCAGGCATGAATCCTGCGGCCCAGCTGGCGATTATCAGGCAGCTGAGCAGGCATGAATCCTGCGGCCCAGCTGGCGATTATCAGGCAGCTGAGCAGGCATGAATCCTGCGGCCCAGCTGGCGATTATCAGGCAGCTGAGCAGGCGCTGATCCCGCACCTCAGCAGGCACTGATCACGTGCCTGTCATGCAGTGATCAGGTGACTGAGAGGCGCTGATCATGTGACTGCTCATGTGCTGATCAGGTAGCTCTCCTGCACGGATCATGTGCCTCAGCAGGCAAGAATCAAGCAGCTGAGCAGGCATGAATCCTGCGGCCCAGCTGGCGATTATCAGGCAGCTGAGCAGGCATGAATCCTGCAGCCCAGCTGGCGATTATCAGGCAGCTGAGCAGGCGCTGATCCCGCACCTCAGCAGGCACTGATCACGTGCCTGTCATGCAGTGATCAGGTGACTGAGAGGCGCTGATCATGTGACTGCTCATGTGCTGATCAGGTAGCTCTCCTGCACGGATCATGTGCCCAGCAGGCAAGAATCAGGCAGCTGAGCAGGCATGAATCCTGCGGCCCAGCTGGCGATTATCAGGCAGCTGAGCAGGCATGAATCCTGCGGCCCAGCTGGCGATTATCAGGCAGCTGAGCAGGCGCTGATCCCGCACCTCAGCAGGCACTGATCACGTGCCTGTCATGCAGTGATCAGGTGACTGAGAGGCGCTGATCATGTGACTGCTCATGTGCTGATCAGGTAGCTCTCCTGCATGGATCATGTGCCTCAGCAGGCAAGAATCAAGCAGCTGAGCAGGCATGAATCCTGCGGCCCAGCTGGCGATTATCAGGCAGCTGAGCAGGCATGAATCCTGCGGCCCAGCTGGCGATTATCAGGCAGCTGAGCAGGCATGAATCCTGCGGCCCAGCTGGCGATTATCAGGCAGCTGAGCAGGCATGAATCCTGCGGCCCAGCTGGCGATTATCAGGCAGCTGAGCAGGCATGAATCCTGCGGCCCAGCTGGCGATTATCAGGCAGCTGAGCAGGCGCTGATCCCGCACCAGCAGGCACTGATCACGTGCCTGTCATGCAGTGATCAGGTGACTGAGAGGCGCTGATCATGTGACTGCTCATGTGCTGATCAGGTAGCTCTCCTGCACGGATCATGTGCCTCAGCAGGCAAGAATCAAGCAGCTGAGCAGGCATGAATCCTGCGGCCCAGCTGGCGATTATCAGGCAGCTGAGCAGGCATGAATCCTGCGGCCCAGCTGGCGATTATCAGGCAGCTGAGCAGGCATGAATCCTGCGGCCCAGCTGGCGATTATCAGGCAGCTGAGCAGGCATGAATCCTGCGGCCCAGCTGGCGATTATCAGGCAGCTGAGCAGGCATGAATCCTGCGGCCCAGCTGGCGATTATCAGGCAGCTGAGCAGGCATGAATCCTGCGGCCCAGCTGGCGATTATCAGGCAGCTGAGCAGGCATGAATCCTGCGGCCCAGCTGGCGATTATCAGGCAGCTGAGCAGGCGCTGATCCCGCACCTCAGCAGGCACTGATCACGTGCCTGTCATGCAGTGATCAGGTGACTGAGAGGCGCTGATCATGTGACTGCTCATGTGCTGATCAGGTAGCTCTCCTGCACGGATCATGTGCCTCAGCAGGCAAGAATCAGGCAGCTGAGCAGGCATGAATCCTGCGGCCCAGCTGGCGATTATCAGGCAGCTGAGCAGGCATGAATCCTGCGGCCCAGCTGGCGATTATCAGGCAGCTGAGCAGGCATGAATCCTGCGGCCCAGCTGGCGATTATCAGGCAGCTGAGCAGGCATGAATCCTGCGGCCCAGCTGGCGATTATCAGGCAGCTGAGCAGGCATGAATCCTGCGGCCCAGCTGGCGATTATCAGGCAGCTGAGCAGGCATGAATCCTGCGGCCCAGCTGGCGATTATCAGGCAGCTGAGCAGGCGCTGATCCCGCACCTCAGCAGGCACTGATCACGTGCCTGTCATGCAGTGATCAGGTGACTGAGAGGCGCTGATCATGTGACTGCTCATGTGCTGATCAGGTAGCTCTCCTGCACGGATCATGTGCCTCAGCAGGCAAGAATCAAGCAGCTGAGCAGGCATGAATCCTGCGGCCCAGCTGGCGATTATCAGGCAGCTGAGCAGGCATGAATCCTGCGGCCCAGCTGGCGATTATCAGGCAGCTGAGCAGGCATGAATCCTGCGGCCCAGCTGGCGATTATCAGGCAGCTGAGCAGGCGCTGATCCCGCACCTCAGCAGGCACTGATCACGTGCCTGTCATGCAGTGATCAGGTGACTGAGAGGCGCTGATCATGTGACTGCTCATGTGCTGATCAGGTAGCTCTCCTGCACGGATCATGTGCCCAGCAGGCAAGAATCAAGCAGCTGAGCAGGCATGAATCCTGCGGCCCAGCTGGCGATTATCAGGCAGCTGAGCAGGCATGAATCCTGCGGCCCAGCTGGCGATTATCAGGCAGCTGAGCAGGCGCTGATCCCGCACTCAGCAGGCACTGATCACGTGCCTGTCATGCAGTGATCAGGTGACTGAGAGGCGCTGATCATGTGACTGCTCATGTGCTGATCAGGTAGCTCTCCTGCACGGATCATGTGCCCAGCAGGCAAGAATCAGCAGCTGAGCAGGCATGAATCCTGCGGCCCAGCTGGCGATTATCAGGCAGCTGAGCAGGCATGAATCCTGCGGCCCAGCTGGCGATTATCAGGCAGCTGAGCAGGCATGAATCCTGCGGCCCAGCTGGCGATTATCAGGCAGCTGAGCAGGCATGAATCCTGCGGCCCAGCTGGCGATTATCAGGCAGCTGAGCAGGCATGAATCCTGCGGCCCAGCTGGCGATTATCAGGCAGCTGAGCAGGCATGAATCCTGCGGCCCAGCTGGCGATTATCAGGCAGCTGAGCAGGCGCTGATCCCGCACCTCAGCAGGCACTGATCACGTGCCTGTCATGCAGTGATCAGGTGACTGAGAGGCGCTGATCATGTGACTGCTCATGTGCTGATCAGGTAGCTCTCCTGCACGGATCATGTGCCCAGCAGGCAAGAATCAAGCAGCTGAGCAGGCATGAATCCTGCGGCCCAGCTGGCGATTATCAGGCAGCTGAGCAGGCATGAATCCTGCGGCCCAGCTGGCGATTATCAGGCAGCTGAGCAGGCATGAATCCTGCGGCCCAGCTGGCGATTATCAGGCAGCTGAGCAGGCGCTGATCCCGCACCTCAGCAGGCACTGATCACGTGCCTGTCATGCAGTGATCAGGTGACTGAGAGGCGCTGATCATGTGACTGCTCATGTGCTGATCAGGCAGCTCTCCTGCACGGATCATGTGCCTCAGCAGGCAAGAATCAGGCAGCTGAGCAGGCATGAATCCTGCGGCCCAGCTGGCGATTATCAGGCAGCTGAGCAGGCATGAATCCTGCGGCCCAGCTGGCGATTATCAGGCAGCTGAGCAGGCATGAATCCTGCGGCCCAGCTGGCGATTATCAGGCAGCTGAGCAGGCGCTGATCCCGCACCCAGCAGGCACTGATCACGTGCCTGTCATGCAGTGATCAGGTGACTGAGAGGCGCTGATCATGTGACTGCAGCTGTGCTGATCAGGCAGCTCTCCTGCACGGATCATGTGCCCAGCTGGCAAGAATCAGGCAGCTGAGCAGGCATGAATCCTGCGGCCCAGCTGGCGATTATCAGGCAGCTGAGCAGGCATGAATCCTGCGGCCCAGCTGGCGATTATCAGGCAGCTGAGCAGGCGCTGATCCCGCACCTCAGCAGGCACTGATCACGTGCCTGTCATGCAGTGATCAGGTGACTGAGAGCGCTGATCATGTGACTGCTCATGTGCTGATCAGGTAGCTCTCCTGCACGGATCATGTGCCTCAGCAAGAATCAAGCAGCTGAGCAGGCATGAATCCTGCGGCCCAGCTGGCGATTATCAGGCAGCTGAGCAGGCATGAATCCTGCGGCCCAGCTGGCGATTATCAGGCAGCTGAGCAGGCATGAATCCTGCGGCCCAGCTGGCGATTATCAGGCAGCTGAGCAGGCATGAATCCTGCGGCCCAGCTGGCGATTATCAGGCAGCTGAGCAGGCATGAATCCTGCGGCCCAGCTGGCGATTATCAGGCAGCTGAGCAGGCATGAATCCTGCGGCCCAGCTGGCGATTATCAGGCAGCTGAGCAGGCGCTGATCCCGCACCTCAGCAGGCACTGATCACGTGCCTGTCATGCAGTGATCAGGTGACTGAGAGGCGCTGATCATGTGACTGCATGTGCTGCAGCTCTCCTGCACGGATCATGTGCCCAGCAGGCAAGAATCAGGCAGCTGAGCAGGCATGAATCCTGCGGCCCAGCTGGCGATTATCAGGCAGCTGAGCAGGCATGAATCCTGCGGCCCAGCTGGCGATTATCAGGCAGCTGAGCAGGCATGAATCCTGCGGCCCAGCTGGCGATTATCAGGCAGCTGAGCAGGCGCTGATCCCGCACCTCAGCAGGCACTGATCACGTGCCTGTCATGCAGTGATCAGGTGACTGAGAGGCGCTGATCATGTGACTGCTCATGTGCTGATCAGGTAGCTCTCCTGCACGGATCATGTGCCTCAGCAGGCAAGAATCAAGCAGCTGAGCAGGCATGAATCCTGCGGCCCAGCTGGCGATTATCAGGCAGCTGAGCAGGCATGAATCCTGCGGCCCAGCTGGCGATTATCAGGCAGCTGAGCAGGCATGAATCCTGCGGCCCAGCTGGCGATTATCAGGCAGCTGAGCAGGCGCTGATCCCGCACCTCAGCAGGCACTGATCACGTGCCTGTCATGCAGTGATCAGGTGACTGAGAGGCGCTGATCATGTGACTGCTCATGTGCTGATCAGGCAGCTCTCCTGCACGGATCATGTGCCCAGCAGGCAAGAATCAGGCAGCTGAGCAGGCATGAATCCTGCGGCCCAGCTGGCGATTATCAGGCAGCTGAGCAGGCATGAATCCTGCGGCCCAGCTGGCGATTATCAGGCAGCTGAGCAGGCATGAATCCTGCGGCCCAGCTGGCGATTATCAGGCAGCTGAGCAGGCATGAATCCCGCGGCAGGCACTGATCACGTGCCTGTCATGCAGTGATCAGGTGACTGAGAGGCGCTGATCATGTGACTGCTCATGTGCTGATCAGGCAGCTCTCCTGCACGGATCATGTGCCTCAGCAGGCAAGATCAGGCAGCTGAGCAGGCATGAATCCTGCGGCCCAGCTGGCGATTATCAGGCAGCTGAGCAGGCATGAATCCTGCGGCCCAGCTGGCGATTATCAGGCAGCTGAGCAGGCATGAATCCTGCGGCCCAGCTGGCGATTATCAGGCAGCTGAGCAGGCATGAATCCTGCGGCCCAGCTGGCGATTATCAGGCAGCTGAGCAGGCATGAATCCTGCGGCCCAGCTGGCGATTATCAGGCAGCTGAGCAGGCATGAATCCTGCGGCCCAGCTGGCGATTATCAGGCAGCTGAGCAGGCATGAATCCTGCGGCCCAGCTGGCGATTATCAGGCAGCTGAGCAGGCATGAATCCTGCGGCCCAGCTGGCGATTATCAGGCAGCTGAGCAGGCGCTGATCCCGCACCTCAGCAGGCACTGATCACGTGCCTGTCATGCAGTGATCAGGTGACTGAGAGGCGCTGATCATGTGACTGCTCATGTGCTGATCAGGTAGCTCCTGCACGGATCATGTGCCTCAGCAGGCAAGAATCAAGCAGCTGAGCAGGCATGAATCCTGCGGCCCAGCTGGCGATTATCAGGCAGCTGAGCAGGCATGAATCCTGCGGCCCAGCTGGCGATTATCAGGCAGCTGAGCAGGCATGAATCCTGCGGCCCAGCTGGCGATTATCAGGCAGCTGAGCAGGCATGAATCCTGCGGCCCAGCTGGCGATTATCAGGCAGCTGAGCAGGCATGAATCCTGCGGCCCAGCTGGCGATTATCAGGCAGCTGAGCAGGCATGAATCCTGCGGCCCAGCTGGCGATTATCAGGCAGCTGAGCAGGCATGAATCCTGCGGCCCAGCTGGCGATTATCAGGCAGCTGAGCAGGCATGAATCCTGCGGCCCAGCTGGCGATTATCAGGCAGCTGAGCAGGCATGAATCCTGCGGCCCAGCTGGCGATTATCAGGCAGCTGAGCAGGCATGAATCCTGCGGCCCAGCTGGCGATTATCAGGCAGCTGAGCAGGCATGAATCCTGCGGCCCAGCTGGCGATTATCAGGCAGCTGAGCAGGCGCTGATCCCGCACCTCAGCAGGCACTGATCACGTGCCTGTCATGCAGTGATCAGGTGACTGAGAGGCGCTGATCATGTGACTGCTCATGTGCTGATCAGGTAGCTCTCCTGCACGGATCATGTGCCCAGCAGGCAAGAATCAAGCAGCTGAGCAGGCATGAATCCTGCGGCCCAGCTGGCGATTATCAGGCAGCTGAGCAGGCATGAATCCTGCGGCCCAGCTGGCGATTATCAGGCAGCTGAGCAGGCATGAATCCTGCGGCCCAGCTGGCGATTATCAGGCAGCTGAGCAGGCGCTGATCCCGCACCTCAGCAGGCACTGATCACGTGCCTGTCATGCAGTGATCAGGTGACTGAGAGGCGCTGATCATGTGACTGCTCATGTGCTGATCAGGTAGCTCTCCTGCACGGATCATGTGCCTCAGCAGGCAAGAATCAAGCAGCTGAGCAGGCATGAATCCTGCGGCCCAGCTGGCGATTATCAGGCAGCTGAGCAGGCATGAATCCTGCGGCCCAGCTGGCGATTATCAGGCAGCTGAGCAGGCATGAATCCTGCGGCCCAGCTGGCGATTATCAGGCAGCTGAGCAGGCATGAATCCTGCGGCCCAGCTGGCGATTATCAGGCAGCTGAGCAGGCATGAATCCTGCGGCCCAGCTGGCGATTATCAGGCAGCTGAGCAGGCATGAATCCTGCGGCCCAGCTGGCGATTATCAGGCAGCTGAGCAGGCATGAATCCTGCGGCCCAGCTGGCGATTATCAGGCAGCTGAGCAGGCATGAATCCTGCGGCCCAGCTGGCGATTATCAGGCAGCTGAGCAGGCATGAATCCTGCGGCCCAGCTGGCGATTATCAGGCAGCTGAGCAGGCGCTGATCCCGCACCTCAGCAGGCACTGATCACGTGCCTGTCATGCAGTGATCAGGTGACTGAGAGGCGCTGATCATGTGACTGCTCATGTGCTGATCAGGTAGCTCT
This sequence comes from Bos javanicus, assembly GCF_032452875.1. Classification (NCBI taxonomy): domain Eukaryota; kingdom Metazoa; phylum Chordata; class Mammalia; order Artiodactyla; family Bovidae; genus Bos; species Bos javanicus. Next base: position 23,259 of record NW_026894708.1, on the reverse strand, counting down.
CCTGCACGGATCATGTGCCCAGCAGGCAAGAATCAAGCAGCTGAGCAGGCATGAATCCTGCGGCCCAGCTGGCGATTATCAGGCAGCTGAGCAGGCATGAATCCTGCGGCCCAGCTGGCGATTATCAGGCAGCTGAGCAGGCATGAATCCTGCGGCCCAGCTGGCGATTATCAGGCAGCTGAGCAGGCATGAATCCTGCGGCCCAGCTGGCGATTATCAGGCAGCTGAGCAGGCATGAATCCTGCGGCCCAGCTGGCGATTATCAGGCAGCTGAGCAGGCATGAATCCTGCGGCCCAGCTGGCGATTATCAGGCAGCTGAGCAGGCATGAATCCTGCGGCCCAGCTGGCGATTATCAGGCAGCTGAGCAGGCATGAATCCTGCGGCCCAGCTGGCGATTATCAGGCAGCTGAGCAGGCGCTGATCCCGCACCTAGCAGGCACTGATCACGTGCCTGTCATGCAGTGATCAGGTGACTGAGAGGCGCTGATCATGTGACTGCTCATGTGCTGATCAGGGCTCTCCTGCACGGATCATGTGCCCAGCAGGCAAGAATCAAGCAGCTGAGCAGGCATGAATCCTGCGGCCCAGCTGGCGATTATCAGGCAGCTGAGCAGGCATGAATCCTGCGGCCCAGCTGGCGATTATCAGGCAGCTGAGCAGGCATGAATCCTGCGGCCCAGCTGGCGATTATCAGGCAGCTGAGCAGGCGCTGATCCTGCACCTCAGCAGGCACTGATCACGTGCCTGTCATGCAGTGATCAGGTGACTGAGAGGCGCTGATCATGTGACTGCTCATGTGCTGATCAGGTAGCTCTCCTGCACGGATCATGTGCCCAGCAGGCAAGAATCAAGCAGCTGAGCAGGCATGAATCCTGCGGCCCAGCTGGCGATTATCAGGCAGCTGAGCAGGCATGAATCCTGCGGCCCAGCTGGCGATTATCAGGCAGCTGAGCAGGCATGAATCCTGCGGCCCAGCTGGCGATTATCAGGCAGCTGAGCAGGCGCTGATCCCGCACCTCAGCAGGCACTGATCACGTGCCTGTCATGCAGTGATCAGGTGACTGAGAGGCGCTGATCATGTGACTGCTCATGTGCTGATCAGGTAGCTCTCCTGCACGGATCATGTGCCTCAGCAGGCAAGAATCAAGCAGCTGAGCAGGCATGAATCCTGCGGCCCAGCTGGCGATTATCAGGCAGCTGAGCAGGCATGAATCCTGCGGCCCAGCTGGCGATTATCAGGCAGCTGAGCAGGCATGAATCCTGCGGCCCAGCTGGCGATTATCAGGCAGCTGAGCAGGCATGAATCCTGCGGCCCAGCTGGCGATTATCAGGCAGCTGAGCAGGCATGAATCCTGCGGCCCAGCTGGCGATTATCAGGCAGCTGAGCAGGCATGAATCCTGCGGCCCAGCTGGCGATTATCAGGCAGCTGAGCAGGCATGAATCCTGCGGCCCAGCTGGCGATTATCAGGCAGCTGAGCAGGCGCTGATCCCGCACCTCAGCAGGCACTGATCACGTGCCTGTCATGCAGTGATCAGGTGACTGAGAGGCGCTGATCATGTGACTGCTCATGTGCTGATCAGGTAGCTCTCCTGCACGGATCATGTGCCCAGCAGGCAAGAATCAAGCAGCTGAGCAGGCATGAATCCTGCGGCCCAGCTGGCGATTATCAGGCAGCTGAGCAGGCATGAATCCTGCGGCCCAGCTGGCGATTATCAGGCAGCTGAGCAGGCATGAATCCTGCGGCCCAGCTGGCGATTATCAGGCAGCTGAGCAGGCGCTGATCCCGCACCTCAGCAGGCACTGATCACGTGCCTGTCATGCAGTGATCAGGTGACTGAGAGGCGCTGATCATGTGACTGCTCATGTGCTGATCAGGTAGCTCTGCTGCACGGATCATGTGCCTCAGCAGGCAAGAATCAAGCAGCTGAGCAGGCATGAATCCTGCGGCCCAGCTGGCGATTATCAGGCAGCTGAGCAGGCATGAATCCTGCGGCCCAGCTGGCGATTATCAGGCAGCTGAGCAGGCATGAATCCTGCGGCCCAGCTGGCGATTATCAGGCAGCTGAGCAGGCATGAATCCTGCGGCCCAGCTGGCGATTATCAGGCAGCTGAGCAGGCATGAATCCTGCGGCCCAGCTGGCGATTATCAGGCAGCTGAGCAGGCATGAATCCTGCGGCCCAGCTGGCGATTATCAGGCAGCTGAGCAGGCATGAATCCTGCGGCCCAGCTGGCGATTATCAGGCAGCTGAGCAGGCATGAATCCTGCGGCCCAGCTGGCGATTATCAGGCAGCTGAGCAGGCGCTGATCCCGCACCTAGCAGGCACTGATCACGTGCCTGTCATGCAGTGATCAGGTGACTGAGAGGCGCTGATCATGTGACTGCTCATGTGCTGATCAGGTAGCTCTCCTGCACGGATCATGTGCCCAGCAGGCAAGAATCAAGCAGCTGAGCAGGCATGAATCCTGCGGCCCAGCTGGCGATTATCAGGCAGCTGAGCAGGCATGAATCCTGCGGCCCAGCTGGCGATTATCAGGCAGCTGAGCAGGCATGAATCCTGCGGCCCAGCTGGCGATTATCAGGCAGCTGAGCAGGCGCTGATCCCGCACCCAGCAGGCACTGATCACGTGCCTGTCATGCAGTGATCAGGTGACTGAGAGGCGCTGATCATGTGACTGCAGCTGTGCTGATCAGGTAGCTCTCCTGCACGGATCATGTGCCCAGCTGGCAAGAATCAGGCAGCTGAGCAGGCATGAATCCTGCGGCCCAGCTGGCGATTATCAGGCAGCTGAGCAGGCATGAATCCTGCGGCCCAGCTGGCGATTATCAGGCAGCTGAGCAGGCATGAATCCTGCGGCCCAGCTGGCGATTATCAGGCAGCTGAGCAGGCGCTGATCCCGCACCTCAGCAGGCACTGATCACGTGCCTGTCATGCAGTGATCAGGTGACTGAGAGGCGCTGATCATGTGACTGCTCATGTGCTGATCAGGTAGCTCTCCTGCACGGATCATGTGCCTCAGCAGGCAAGAATCAAGCAGCTGAGCAGGCATGAATCCTGCGGCCCAGCTGGCGATTATCAGGCAGCTGAGCAGGCATGAATCCTGCGGCCCAGCTGGCGATTATCAGGCAGCTGAGCAGGCATGAATCCTGCGGCCCAGCTGGCGATTATCAGGCAGCTGAGCAGGCATGAATCCTGCGGCCCAGCTGGCGATTATCAGGCAGCTGAGCAGGCATGAATCCTGCGGCCCAGCTGGCGATTATCAGGCAGCTGAGCAGGCATGAATCCTGCGGCCCAGCTGGCGATTATCAGGCAGCTGAGCAGGCATGAATCCTGCGGCCCAGCTGGCGATTATCAGGCAGCTGAGCAGGCATGAATCCTGCGGCCCAGCTGGCGATTATCAGGCAGCTGAGCAGGCGCTGATCCCGCACCTAGCAGGCACTGATCACGTGCCTGTCATGCAGTGATCAGGTGACTGAGAGGCGCTGATCATGTGACTGCTCATGTGCTGATCAGGTAGCTCTCCTGCACGGATCATGTGCCTCAGCAGGCAAGAATCAGGCAGCTGAGCAGGCATGAATCCTGCGGCCCAGCTGGCGATTATCAGGCAGCTGAGCAGGCATGAATCCTGCGGCCCAGCTGGCGATTATCAGGCAGCTGAGCAGGCATGAATCCTGCGGCCCAGCTGGCGATTATCAGGCAGCTGAGCAGGCGCTGATCCCGCACCTCAGCAGGCACTGATCACGTGCCTGTCATGCAGTGATCAGGTGACTGAGAGGCGCTGATCATGTGACTGCTCATGTGCTGATCAGGTAGCTCTCCTGCACGGATCATGTGCCCAGCAGGCAAGAATCAGGCAGCTGAGCAGGCATGAATCCTGCGGCCCAGCTGGCGATTATCAGGCAGCTGAGCAGGCATGAATCCTGCGGCCCAGCTGGCGATTATCAGGCAGCTGAGCAGGCATGAATCCTGCGGCCCAGCTGGCGATTATCAGGCAGCTGAGCAGGCGCTGATCCCGCACCTCAGCAGGCACTGATCACGTGCCTGTCATGCAGTGATCAGGTGACTGAGAGGCGCTGATCATGTGACTGCTCATGTGCTGATCAGGTAGCTCTCCTGCACGGATCATGTGCCTCAGCAGGCAAGAATCAAGCAGCTGAGCAGGCATGAATCCTGCGGCCCAGCTGGCGATTATCAGGCAGCTGAGCAGGCATGAATCCTGCGGCCCAGCTGGCGATTATCAGGCAGCTGAGCAGGCATGAATCCTGCGGCCCAGCTGGCGATTATCAGGCAGCTGAGCAGGCATGAATCCTGCGGCCCAGCTGGCGATTATCAGGCAGCTGAGCAGGCATGAATCCTGCGGCCCAGCTGGCGATTATCAGGCAGCTGAGCAGGCATGAATCCTGCGGCCCAGCTGGCGATTATCAGGCAGCTGAGCAGGCATGAATCCTGCGGCCCAGCTGGCGATTATCAGGCAGCTGAGCAGGCGCTGATCCCGCACCTCAGCAGGCACTGATCACGTGCCTGTCATGCAGTGATCAGGTGACTGAGAGGCGCTGATCATGTGACTGCTCATGTGCTGATCAGGTAGCTCTCCTGCACGGATCATGTGCCTCAGCAGGCAAGAATCAAGCAGCTGAGCAGGCATGAATCCTGCGGCCCAGCTGGCGATTATCAGGCAGCTGAGCAGGCATGAATCCTGCGGCCCAGCTGGCGATTATCAGGCAGCTGAGCAGGCATGAATCCTGCGGCCCAGCTGGCGATTATCAGGCAGCTGAGCAGGCATGAATCCTGCGGCCCAGCTGGCGATTATCAGGCAGCTGAGCAGGCATGAATCCTGCGGCCCAGCTGGCGATTATCAGGCAGCTGAGCAGGCATGAATCCTGCGGCCCAGCTGGCGATTATCAGGCAGCTGAGCAGGCATGAATCCTGCGGCCCAGCTGGCGATTATCAGGCAGCTGAGCAGGCATGAATCCTGCGGCCCAGCTGGCGATTATCAGGCAGCTGAGCAGGCATGAATCCTGCGGCCCAGCTGGCGATTATCAGGCAGCTGAGCAGGCATGAATCCTGCGGCCCAGCTGGCGATTATCAGGCAGCTGAGCAGGCGCTGATCCCGCACCTAGCAGGCACTGATCACGTGCCTGTCATGCAGTGATCAGGTGACTGAGAGGCGCTGATCATGTGACTGCTCATGTGCTGATCAGGTAGCTCTCCTGCACGGATCATGTGCCTCAGCAGGCAAGAATCAAGCAGCTGAGCAGGCATGAATCCTGCGGCCCAGCTGGCGATTATCAGGCAGCTGAGCAGGCATGAATCCTGCGGCCCAGCTGGCGATTATCAGGCAGCTGAGCAGGCATGAATCCTGCGGCCCAGCTGGCGATTATCAGGCAGCTGAGCAGGCGCTGATCCTGCACCTCAGCAGGCACTGATCACGTGCCTGTCATGCAGTGATCAGGTGACTGAGAGGCGCTGATCATGTGACTGCTCTGTGCTGATCAGGTAGCTCTCCTGCACGGATCATGTGCCCAGCAGGCAAGAATCAAGCAGCTGAGCAGGCATGAATCCTGCGGCCCAGCTGGCGATTATCAGGCAGCTGAGCAGGCATGAATCCTGCGGCCCAGCTGGCGATTATCAGGCAGCTGAGCAGGCATGAATCCTGCGGCCCAGCTGGCGATTATCAGGCAGCTGAGCAGGCATGAATCCTGCGGCCCAGCTGGCGATTATCAGGCAGCTGAGCAGGCATGAATCCTGCGGCCCAGCTGGCGATTATCAGGCAGCTGAGCAGGCGCTGATCCCGCACCTAGCAGGCACTGATCACGTGCCTGTCATGCAGTGATCAGGTGACTGAGAGGCGCTGATCATGTGACTGCTCATGTGCTGATCAGGTAGCTCTCCTGCACGGATCATGTGCCCAGCAGGCAAGAATCAGGCAGCTGAGCAGGCATGAATCCTGCGGCCCAGCTGGCGATTATCAGGCAGCTGAGCAGGCATGAATCCTGCGGCCCAGCTGGCGATTATCAGGCAGCTGAGCAGGCATGAATCCTGCGGCCCAGCTGGCGATTATCAGGCAGCTGAGCAGGCGCTGATCCCGCACCTCAGCAGGCACTGATCACGTGCCTGTCATGCAGTGATCAGGTGACTGAGAGGCGCTGATCATGTGACTGCTCATGTGCTGATCAGGTAGCTCTCCTGCACGGATCATGTGCCTCAGCAGGCAAGAATCAAGCAGCTGAGCAGGCATGAATCCTGCGGCCCAGCTGGCGATTATCAGGCAGCTGAGCAGGCATGAATCCTGCGGCCCAGCTGGCGATTATCAGGCAGCTGAGCAGGCATGAATCCTGCGGCCCAGCTGGCGATTATCAGGCAGCTGAGCAGGCATGAATCCTGCGGCCCAGCTGGCGATTATCAGGCAGCTGAGCAGGCATGAATCCTGCGGCCCAGCTGGCGATTATCAGGCAGCTGAGCAGGCATGAATCCTGCGGCCCAGCTGGCGATTATCAGGCAGCTGAGCAGGCATGAATCCTGCGGCCCAGCTGGCGATTATCAGGCAGCTGAGCAGGCGCTGATCCCGCACCTCAGCAGGCACTGATCACGTGCCTGTCATGCAGTGATCAGGTGACTGAGAGGCGCTGATCATGTGACTGCTCATGTGCTGATCAGGTAGCTCTCCTGCACGGATCATGTGCCTCAGCAGGCAAGAATCAAGCAGCTGAGCAGGCATGAATCCTGCGGCCCAGCTGGCGATTATCAGGCAGCTGAGCAGGCATGAATCCTGCGGCCCAGCTGGCGATTATCAGGCAGCTGAGCAGGCATGAATCCTGCGGCCCAGCTGGCGATTATCAGGCAGCTGAGCAGGCGCTGATCCCGCACCCAGCAGGCACTGATCACGTGCCTGTCATGCAGTGATCAGGTGACTGAGAGGCGCTGATCATGTGACTGCTCATGTGCTGATCAGGCAGCTGAGCTGCACGGATCATGTGCCCAGCAGGCAAGAATCAAGCAGCTGAGCAGGCATGAATCCTGCGGCCCAGCTGGCGATTATCAGGCAGCTGAGCAGGCATGAATCCTGCGGCCCAGCTGGCGATTATCAGGCAGCTGAGCAGGCATGAATCCTGCGGCCCAGCTGGCGATTATCAGGCAGCTGAGCAGGCATGAATCCTGCGGCCCAGCTGGCGATTATCAGGCAGCTGAGCAGGCATGAATCCTGCGGCCCAGCTGGCGATTATCAGGCAGCTGAGCAGGCATGAATCCTGCGGCCCAGCTGGCGATTATCAGGCAGCTGAGCAGGCATGAATCCTGCGGCCCAGCTGGCGATTATCAGGCAGCTGAGCAGGCATGAATCCTGCGGCCCAGCTGGCGATTATCAGGCAGCTGAGCAGGCGCTGATCCCGCACCTCAGCAGGCACTGATCACGTGCCTGTCATGCAGTGATCAGGTGACTGAGAGGCGCTGATCATGTGACTGCTCATGTGCTGATCAGGTAGCTCTCCTGCACGGATCATGTGCCCAGCAGGCAAGAATCAAGCAGCTGAGCAGGCATGAATCCTGCGGCCCAGCTGGCGATTATCAGGCAGCTGAGCAGGCATGAATCCTGCGGCCCAGCTGGCGATTATCAGGCAGCTGAGCAGGCATGAATCCTGCGGCCCAGCTGGCGATTATCAGGCAGCTGAGCAGGCGCTGATCCCGCACCCAGCAGGCACTGATCACGTGCCTGTCATGCAGTGATCAGGTGACTGAGAGGCGCTGATCATGTGACTGCAGCTGTGCTGATCAGGTAGCTCTCCTGCACGGATCATGTGCAGCAAGAATCAAGCAGCTGAGCAGGCATGAATCCTGCGGCCCAGCTGGCGATTATCAGGCAGCTGAGCAGGCATGAATCCTGCGGCCCAGCTGGCGATTATCAGGCAGCTGAGCAGGCATGAATCCTGCGGCCCAGCTGGCGATTATCAGGCAGCTGAGCAGGCGCTGATCCCGCACCTCAGCAGGCACTGATCACGTGCCTGTCATGCAGTGATCAGGTGACTGAGAGGCGCTGATCATGTGACTGCTCATGTGCTGATCAGGTAGCTCTCCTGCACGGATCATGTGCCTCAGCAGGCAAGAATCAAGCAGCTGAGCAGGCATGAATCCTGCGGCCCAGCTGGCGATTATCAGGCAGCTGAGCAGGCATGAATCCTGCGGCCCAGCTGGCGATTATCAGGCAGCTGAGCAGGCATGAATCCTGCGGCCCAGCTGGCGATTATCAGGCAGCTGAGCAGGCATGAATCCTGCGGCCCAGCTGGCGATTATCAGGCAGCTGAGCAGGCATGAATCCTGCGGCCCAGCTGGCGATTATCAGGCAGCTGAGCAGGCATGAATCCTGCGGCCCAGCTGGCGATTATCAGGCAGCTGAGCAGGCATGAATCCTGCGGCCCAGCTGGCGATTATCAGGCAGCTGAGCAGGCATGAATCCTGCGGCCCAGCTGGCGATTATCAGGCAGCTGAGCAGGCGCTGATCCCGCACCTAGCAGGCACTGATCACGTGCCTGTCATGCAGTGATCAGGTGACTGAGAGGCGCTGATCATGTGACTGCTCATGTGCTGATCAGGTAGCTCTCCTGCACGGATCATGTGCCTCAGCAGGCAAGAATCAAGCAGCTGAGCAGGCATGAATCCTGCGGCCCAGCTGGCGATTATCAGGCAGCTGAGCAGGCATGAATCCTGCGGCCCAGCTGGCGATTATCAGGCAGCTGAGCAGGCATGAATCCTGCGGCCCAGCTGGCGATTATCAGGCAGCTGAGCAGGCATGATCCGCACCCAGCAGGCACTGATCACGTGCCTGTCATGCAGTGATCAGGTGACTGAGAGGCGCTGATCATGTGACTGCAGCTGTGCTGATCAGGTAGCTCTCCTGCACGGATCATGTGCCCAGCTGGCAAGAATCAGGCAGCTGAGCAGGCATGAATCCTGCGGCCCAGCTGGCGATTATCAGGCAGCTGAGCAGGCATGAATCCTGCGGCCCAGCTGGCGATTATCAGGCAGCTGAGCAGGCATGAATCCTGCGGCCCAGCTGGCGATTATCAGGCAGCTGAGCAGGCGCTGATCCCGCACCTCAGCAGGCACTGATCACGTGCCTGTCATGCAGTGATCAGGTGACTGAGAGGCGCTGATCATGTGACTGCTCATGTGCTGATCAGGTAGCTCTCCTGCACGGATCATGTGCCTCAGCAGGCAAGAATCAAGCAGCTGAGCAGGCATGAATCCTGCGGCCCAGCTGGCGATTATCAGGCAGCTGAGCAGGCATGAATCCTGCGGCCCAGCTGGCGATTATCAGGCAGCTGAGCAGGCATGAATCCTGCGGCCCAGCTGGCGATTATCAGGCAGCTGAGCAGGCATGAATCCTGCGGCCCAGCTGGCGATTATCAGGCAGCTGAGCAGGCATGAATCCTGCGGCCCAGCTGGCGATTATCAGGCAGCTGAGCAGGCATGAATCCTGCGGCCCAGCTGGCGATTATCAGGCAGCTGAGCAGGCATGAATCCTGCGGCCCAGCTGGCGATTATCAGGCAGCTGAGCAGGCGCTGATCCCGCACCTCAGCAGGCACTGATCACGTGCCTGTCATGCAGTGATCAGGTGACTGAGAGGCGCTGATCATGTGACTGCTCATGTGCTGATCAGGTAGCTCTCCTGCACGGATCATGTGCCTCAGCAGGCAAGAATCAAGCAGCTGAGCAGGCATGAATCCTGCGGCCCAGCTGGCGATTATCAGGCAGCTGAGCAGGCATGAATCCTGCGGCCCAGCTGGCGATTATCAGGCAGCTGAGCAGGCATGAATCCTGCGGCCCAGCTGGCGATTATCAGGCAGCTGAGCAGGCATGAATCCTGCGGCCCAGCTGGCGATTATCAGGCAGCTGAGCAGGCATGAATCCTGCGGCCCAGCTGGCGATTATCAGGCAGCTGAGCAGGCATGAATCCTGCGGCCCAGCTGGCGATTATCAGGCAGCTGAGCAGGCATGAATCCTGCGGCCCAGCTGGCGATTATCAGGCAGCTGAGCAGGCATGAATCCTGCGGCCCAGCTGGCGATTATCAGGCAGCTGAGCAGGCATGAATCCTGCGGCCCAGCTGGCGATTATCAGGCAGCTGAGCAGGCATGAATCCTGCGGCCCAGCTGGCGATTATCAGGCAGCTGAGCAGGCGCTGATCCCGCACCTGGCAGGCACTGATCACGTGCCTGTCATGCAGTGATCAGGTGACTGAGAGGCGCTGATCATGTGACTGCTCATGTGCTGATCAGGCAGCTCTCCTGCACGGATCATGTGCCCAGCAGGCAAGAATCAAGCAGCTGAGCAGGCATGAATCCTGCGGCCCAGCTGGCGATTATCAGGCAGCTGAGCAGGCATGAATCCTGCGGCCCAGCTGGCGATTATCAGGCAGCTGAGCAGGCATGAATCCTGCGGCCCAGCTGGCGATTATCAGGCAGCTGAGCAGGCGCTGATCCTGCACCTCAGCAGGCACTGATCACGTGCCTGTCATGCAGTGATCAGGTGACTGAGAGGCGCTGATCATGTGACTGCATCTGTGCTGATCAGGTAGCTCCTGCACGGATCATGTGCCCAGCAGGCAAGAATCAGCAGCTGAGCAGGCATGAATCCTGCGGCCCAGCTGGCGATTATCAGGCAGCTGAGCAGGCATGAATCCTGCGGCCCAGCTGGCGATTATCAGGCAGCTGAGCAGGCATGAATCCTGCGGCCCAGCTGGCGATTATCAGGCAGCTGAGCAGGCATGATCCCGCACCTCAGCAGGCACTGATCACGTGCCTGTCATGCAGTGATCAGGTGACTGAGAGGCGCTGATCATGTGACTGCTCATGTGCTGATCAGGTAGCTCTCCTGCACGGATCATGTGCCTCAGCAGGCAAGAATCAAGCAGCTGAGCAGGCATGAATCCTGCGGCCCAGCTGGCGATTATCAGGCAGCTGAGCAGGCATGAATCCTGCGGCCCAGCTGGCGATTATCAGGCAGCTGAGCAGGCATGAATCCTGCGGCCCAGCTGGCGATTATCAGGCAGCTGAGCAGGCATGAATCCTGCGGCCCAGCTGGCGATTATCAGGCAGCTGAGCAGGCATGAATCCTGCGGCCCAGCTGGCGATTATCAGGCAGCTGAGCAGGCGCTGATCCCGCACCTCAGCAGGCACTGATCACGTGCCTGTCATGCAGTGATCAGGTGACTGAGAGGCGCTGATCATGTGACTGCTCATGTGCTGATCAGGTAGCTCTCCTGCACGGATCATGTGCCTCAGCAGGCAAGAATCAAGCAGCTGAGCAGGCATGAATCCTGCGGCCCAGCTGGCGATTATCAGGCAGCTGAGCAGGCATGAATCCTGCGGCCCAGCTGGCGATTATCAGGCAGCTGAGCAGGCATGAATCCTGCGGCCCAGCTGGCGATTATCAGGCAGCTGAGCAGGCGCTGATCCCGCACCTCAGCAGGCACTGATCACGTGCCTGTCATGCAGTGATCAGGTGACTGAGAGGCGCTGATCATGTGACTGCTCATGTGCTGATCAGGTAGCTCTCCTGCACGGATCATGTGCCCAGCAGGCAAGAATCAGCAGCTGAGCAGGCATGAATCCTGCGGCCCAGCTGGCGATTATCAGGCAGCTGAGCAGGCATGAATCCTGCGGCCCAGCTGGCGATTATCAGGCAGCTGAGCAGGCGCTGATCCCGCACCCAGCAGGCACTGATCACGTGCCTGTCATGCAGTGATCAGGTGACTGAGAGGCGCTGATCATGACTGCTCATGCTGATCAGGTAGCTCTCCTGCACGGATCATGTGCCCAGCAGGCAAGAATCAAGCAGCTGAGCAGGCATGAATCCTGCGGCCCAGCTGGCGATTATCAGGCAGCTGAGCAGGCATGAATCCTGCGGCCCAGCTGGCGATTATCAGGCAGCTGAGCAGGCATGAATCCTGCGGCCCAGCTGGCGATTATCAGGCAGTGAGCAGGCGCTGATCCCGCACCTCAGCAGGCACTGATCACGTGCCTGTCATGCAGTGATCAGGTGACTGAGAGGCGCTGATCATGTGACTGCTCATGTGCTGATCAGGTAGCTCTCCTGCACGGATCATGTGCCTCAGCAGGCAAGAATCAAGCAGCTGAGCAGGCATGAATCCTGCGGCCCAGCTGGCGATTATCAGGCAGCTGAGCAGGCATGAATCCTGCGGCCCAGCTGGCGATTATCAGGCAGCTGAGCAGGCATGAATCCTGCGGCCCAGCTGGCGATTATCAGGCAGCTGAGCAGGCATGAATCCTGCGGCCCAGCTGGCGATTATCAGGCAGCTGAGCAGGCATGAATCCTGCGGCCCAGCTGGCGATTATCAGGCAGCTGAGCAGGCATGAATCCTGCGGCCCAGCTGGCGATTATCAGGCAGCTGAGCAGGCATGAATCCTGCGGCCCAGCTGGCGATTATCAGGCAGCTGAGCAGGCATGAATCCTGCGGCCCAGCTGGCGATTATCAGGCAGCTGAGCAGGCATGAATCCTGCGGCCCAGCTGGCGATTATCAGGCAGCTGAGCAGGCATGAATCCTGCGGCCCAGCTGGCGATTATCAGGCAGCTGAGCAGGCATGAATCCTGCGGCCCAGCTGGCGATTATCAGGCAGCTGAGCAGGCGCTGATCCCGCACCTAGCAGGCACTGATCACGTGCCTGTCATGCAGTGATCAGGTGACTGAGAGGCGCTGATCATGTGACTGCTCATGTGCTGATCAGGTAGCTCTCCTGCACGGATCATGTGCCCAGCAGGCAAGAATCAAGCAGCTGAGCAGGCATGAATCCTGCGGCCCAGCTGGCGATTATCAGGCAGCTGAGCAGGCATGAATCCTGCGGCCCAGCTGGCGATTATCAGGCAGCTGAGCAGGCATGAATCCTGCGGCCCAGCTGGCGATTATCAGGCAGCTGAGCAGGCGCTGATCCCGCACCCAGCAGGCACTGATCACGTGCCTGTCATGCAGTGATCAGGTGACTGAGAGGCGCTGATCATGTGACTGCTCATGTGCTGATCAGGTAGCTCTCCTGCACGGATCATGTGCCTCAGCAGGCAAGAATCAAGCAGCTGAGCAGGCATGAATCCTGCGGCCCAGCTGGCGATTATCAGGCAGCTGAGCAGGCATGAATCCTGCGGCCCAGCTGGCGATTATCAGGCAGCTGAGCAGGCATGAATCCTGCGGCCCAGCTGGCGATTATCAGGCAGCTGAGCAGGCATGAATCCCGCACCTCAGCAGGCACTGATCACGTGCCTGTCATGCAGTGATCAGGTGACTGAGAGGCGCTGATCATGTGACTGCTCATGTGCTGATCAGGTAGCTCTCCTGCACGGATCATGTGCCTCAGCAGGCAAGAATCAAGCAGCTGAGCAGGCATGAATCCTGCGGCCCAGCTGGCGATTATCAGGCAGCTGAGCAGGCATGAATCCTGCGGCCCAGCTGGCGATTATCAGGCAGCTGAGCAGGCATGAATCCTGCGGCCCAGCTGGCGATTATCAGGCAGCTGAGCAGGCATGAATCCTGCGGCCCAGCTGGCGATTATCAGGCAGCTGAGCAGGCATGAATCCTGCGGCCCAGCTGGCGATTATCAGGCAGCTGAGCAGGCATGAATCCTGCGGCCCAGCTGGCGATTATCAGGCAGCTGAGCAGGCATGAATCCTGCGGCCCAGCTGGCGATTATCAGGCAGCTGAGCAGGCATGAATCCTGCGGCCCAGCTGGCGATTATCAGGCAGCTGAGCAGGCATGAATCCTGCGGCCCAGCTGGCGATTATCAGGCAGCTGAGCAGGCATGAATCCTGCGGCCCAGCTGGCGATTATCAGGCAGCTGAGCAGGCATGAATCCTGCGGCCCAGCTGGCGATTATCAGGCAGCTGAGCAGGCATGAATCCTGCGGCCCAGCTGGCGATTATCAGGCAGCTGAGCAGGCATGAATCCTGCGGCCCAGCTGGCGATTATCAGGCAGCTGAGCAGGCATGAATCCTGCGGCCCAGCTGGCGATTATCAGGCAGCTGAGCAGGCGCTGATCCCGCACCTCAGCAGGCACTGATCACGTGCCTGTCATGCAGTGATCAGGTGACTGAGAGGCGCTGATCATGTGACTGCTCATGTGCTGATCAGGTAGCTCTCCTGCACGGATCATGTGCCTCAGCAGGCAAGAATCAAGCAGCTGAGCAGGCATGAATCCTGCGGCCCAGCTGGCGATTATCAGGCAGCTGAGCAGGCATGAATCCTGCGGCCCAGCTGGCGATTATCAGGCAGCTGAGCAGGCATGAATCCTGCGGCCCAGCTGGCGATTATCAGGCAGCTGAGCAGGCGCTGATCCCGCACCTCAGCAGGCACTGATCACGTGCCTGTCATGCAGTGATCAGGTGACTGAGAGGCGCTGATCATGTGACTGCTCATGTGCTGATCAGGTAGCTCTCCTGCACGGATCATGTGCCTCAGCAGGCAAGAATCAAGCAGCTGAGCAGGCATGAATCCTGCGGCCCAGCTGGCGATTATCAGGCAGCTGAGCAGGCATGAATCCTGCGGCCCAGCTGGCGATTATCAGGCAGCTGAGCAGGCATGAATCCTGCGGCCCAGCTGGCGATTATCAGGCAGCTGAGCAGGCATGAATCCTGCGGCCCAGCTGGCGATTATCAGGCAGCTGAGCAGGCATGAATCCTGCGGCCCAGCTGGCGATTATCAGGCAGCTGAGCAGGCATGAATCCTGCGGCCCAGCTGGCGATTATCAGGCAGCTGAGCAGGCATGAATCCTGCGGCCCAGCTGGCGATTATCAGGCAGCTGAGCAGGCGCTGATCCCGCACCTCAGCAGGCACTGATCACGTGCCTGTCATGCAGTGATCAGGTGACTGAGAGGCGCTGATCATGTGACTGCTCATGTGCTGATCAGGTAGCTCTCCTGCACGGATCATGTGCCTCAGCAGGCAAGAATCAGCAGCTGAGCAGGCATGAATCCTGCGGCCCAGCTGGCGATTATCAGGCAGCTGAGCAGGCATGAATCCTGCGGCCCAGCTGGCGATTATCAGGCAGCTGAGCAGGCATGAATCCTGCGGCCCAGCTGGCGATTATCAGGCAGCTGAGCAGGCATGAATCCTGCGGCCCAGCTGGCGATTATCAGGCAGCTGAGCAGGCATGAATCCTGCGGCCCAGCTGGCGATTATCAGGCAGCTGAGCAGGCATGAATCCTGCGGCCCAGCTGGCGATTATCAGGCAGCTGAGCAGGCATGAATCCTGCGGCCCAGCTGGCGATTATCAGGCAGCTGAGCAGGCATGAATCCTGCGGCCCAGCTGGCGATTATCAGGCAGCTGAGCAGGCGCTGATCCCGCACCTAGCAGGCACTGATCACGTGCCTGTCATGCAGTGATCAGGTGACTGAGAGGCGCTGATCATGTGACTGCTCATGTGCTGATCAGGTAGCTCTCCTGCACGGATCATGTGCCTCAGCAGGCAAGAATCAAGCAGCTGAGCAGGCATGAATCCTGCGGCCCAGCTGGCGATTATCAGGCAGCTGAGCAGGCATGAATCCTGCGGCCCAGCTGGCGATTATCAGGCAGCTGAGCAGGCATGAATCCTGCGGCCCAGCTGGCGATTATCAGGCAGCTGAGCAGGCGCTGATCCTGCACCTCAGCAGGCACTGATCACGTGCCTGTCATGCAGTGATCAGGTGACTGAGAGGCGCTGATCATGTGACTGCAGCTGTGCTGATCAGGTAGCTCTCCTGCACGGATCATGTGCCCAGCAGGCAAGAATCAGCAGCTGAGCAGGCATGAATCCTGCGGCCCAGCTGGCGATTATCAGGCAGCTGAGCAGGCATGAATCCTGCGGCCCAGCTGGCGATTATCAGGCAGCTGAGCAGGCATGAATCCTGCGGCCCAGCTGGCGATTATCAGGCAGCTGAGCAGGCGCTGATCCGCACCTCAGCAGGCACTGATCACGTGCCTGTCATGCAGTGATCAGGTGACTGAGAGGCGCTGATCATGTGACTGCTCATGTGCTGATCAGGTAGCTCTCCTGCACGGATCATGTGCCTCAGCAGGCAGAATCAAGCAGCTGAGCAGGCATGAATCCTGCGGCCCAGCTGGCGATTATCAGGCAGCTGAGCAGGCATGAATCCTGCGGCCCAGCTGGCGATTATCAGGCAGCTGAGCAGGCATGAATCCTGCGGCCCAGCTGGCGATTATCAGGCAGCTGAGCAGGCATGAATCCTGCGGCCCAGCTGGCGATTATCAGGCAGCTGAGCAGGCATGAATCCTGCGGCCCAGCTGGCGATTATCAGGCAGCTGAGCAGGCATGAATCCTGCGGCCCAGCTGGCGATTATCAGGCAGCTGAGCAGGCATGAATCCTGCGGCCCAGCTGGCGATTATCAGGCAGCTGAGCAGGCGCTGATCCGCACCTCAGCAGGCACTGATCACGTGCCTGTCATGCAGTGATCAGGTGACTGAGAGGCGCTGATCATGTGACTGCTCATGTGCTGATCAGGTAGCTCTCCTGCACGGATCATGTGCCTCAGCAGGCAAGAATCAAGCAGCTGAGCAGGCATGAATCCTGCGGCCCAGCTGGCGATTATCAGGCAGCTGAGCAGGCATGAATCCTGCGGCCCAGCTGGCGATTATCAGGCAGCTGAGCAGGCATGAATCCTGCGGCCCAGCTGGCGATTATCAGGCAGGTGAGCAGGCGCTGATCCCGCACCTCAGCAGGCACTGATCACGTGCCTGTCATGCAGTGATCAGGTGACTGAGAGGCGCTGATCATGTGACTGCTCATGTGCTGATCAGGTAGCTCTCCTGCACGGATCATGTGCCCAGCAGGCAAGAATCAAGCAGCTGAGCAGGCATGAATCCTGCGGCCCAGCTGGCGATTATCAGGCAGCTGAGCAGGCATGAATCCTGCGGCCCAGCTGGCGATTATCAGGCAGCTGAGCAGGCATGAATCCTGCGGCCCAGCTGGCGATTATCAGGCAGCTGAGCAGGCATGAATCCTGCGGCCCAGCTGGCGATTATCAGGCAGCTGAGCAGGCATGAATCCTGCGGCCCAGCTGGCGATTATCAGGCAGCTGAGCAGGCATGAATCCTGCGGCCCAGCTGGCGATTATCAGGCAGCTGAGCAGGCGCTGATCCCGCACCTCAGCAGGCACTGATCACGTGCCTGTCATGCAGTGATCAGGTGACTGAGAGGCGCTGATCATGTGACTGCTCATGTGCTGATCAGGTAGCTCTCCTGCACGGATCATGTGCCTCAGCAGGCAAGAATCAAGCAGCTGAGCAGGCATGAATCCTGCGGCCCAGCTGGCGATTATCAGGCAGCTGAGCAGGCATGAATCCTGCGGCCCAGCTGGCGATTATCAGGCAGCTGAGCAGGCATGAATCCTGCGGCCCAGCTGGCGATTATCAGGCAGCTGAGCAGGCGCTGATCCCGCACCTCAGCAGGCACTGATCACGTGCCTGTCATGCAGTGATCAGGTGACTGAGAGGCGCTGATCATGTGACTGCTCATGTGCTGATCAGGTAGCTCTCCTGCACGGATCATGTGCCTCAGCAGGCAAGAATCAAGCAGCTGAGCAGGCATGAATCCTGCGGCCCAGCTGGCGATTATCAGGCAGCTGAGCAGGCATGAATCCTGCGGCCCAGCTGGCGATTATCAGGCAGCTGAGCAGGCATGAATCCTGCGGCCCAGCTGGCGATTATCAGGCAGCTGAGCAGGCATGAATCCTGCGGCCCAGCTGGCGATTATCAGGCAGCTGAGCAGGCATGAATCCTGCGGCCCAGCTGGCGATTATCAGGCAGCTGAGCAGGCATGAATCCTGCGGCCCAGCTGGCGATTATCAGGCAGCTGAGCAGGCATGAATCCTGCGGCCCAGCTGGCGATTATCAGGCAGCTGAGCAGGCGCTGATCCCGCACCTCAGCAGGCACTGATCACGTGCCTGTCATGCAGTGATCAGGTGACTGAGAGGCGCTGATCATGTGACTGCTCATGTGCTGATCAGGTAGCTCTCCTGCACAGGGATCATGTGCCTCAGCAGGCAAGAATCAAGCAGCTGAGCAGGCATGAATCCTGCGGCCCAGCTGGCGATTATCAGGCAGCTGAGCAGGCATGAATCCTGCGGCCCAGCTGGCGATTATCAGGCAGCTGAGCAGGCATGAATCCTGCGGCCCAGCTGGCGATTATCAGGCAGCTGAGCAGGCGCTGATCCCGCACCTCAGCAGGCACTGATCACGTGCCTGTCATGCAGTGATCAGGTGACTGAGAGGCGCTGATCATGTGACTGCTCATGTGCTGATCAGGTAGCTCTCCTGCAGATCATGTGCCCAGCAGGCAAGAATCAAGCAGCTGAGCAGGCATGAATCCTGCGGCCCAGCTGGCGATTATCAGGCAGCTGAGCAGGCATGAATCCTGCGGCCCAGCTGGCGATTATCAGGCAGCTGAGCAGGCATGAATCCTGCGGCCCAGCTGGCGATTATCAGGCAGCTGAGCAGGCGCTGATCCCGCACCTCAGCAGGCACTGATCACGTGCCTGTCATGCAGTGATCAGGTGACTGAGGCGCTGATCATGTGACTGCTCATGTGCTGATCAGGTAGCTCTCCTGCACGGATCATGTGCCCAGCAGGCAAGAATCAAGCAGCTGAGCAGGCATGAATCCTGCGGCCCAGCTGGCGATTATCAGGCAGCTGAGCAGGCATGAATCCTGCGGCCCAGCTGGCGATTATCAGGCAGCTGAGCAGGCATGAATCCTGCGGCCCAGCTGGCGATTATCAGGCAGGTGAGCAGGCGCTGATCCCGCACCTCAGCAGGCACTGATCACGTGCCTGTCATGCAGTGATCAGGTGACTGAGAGGCGCTGATCATGTGACTGCTCATGTGCTGATCAGGTAGCTCTCCTGCACGGATCATGTGCCTCAGCAGGCAAGAATCAAGCAGCTGAGCAGGCATGAATCCTGCGGCCCAGCTGGCGATTATCAGGCAGCTGAGCAGGCATGAATCCTGCGGCCCAGCTGGCGATTATCAGGCAGCTGAGCAGGCATGAATCCTGCGGCCCAGCTGGCGATTATCAGGCAGCTGAGCAGGCATGAATCCTGCGGCCCAGCTGGCGATTATCAGGCAGCTGAGCAGGCATGAATCCTGCGGCCCAGCTGGCGATTATCAGGCAGCTGAGCAGGCATGAATCCTGCGGCCCAGCTGGCGATTATCAGGCAGCTGAGCAGGCATGAATCCTGCGGCCCAGCTGGCGATTATCAGGCAGCTGAGCAGGCATGAATCCTGCGGCCCAGCTGGCGATTATCAGGCAGCTGAGCAGGCGCTGATCCCGCACCTAGCAGGCACTGATCACGTGCCTGTCATGCAGTGATCAGGTGACTGAGAGGCGCTGATCATGTGACTGCTCATGTGCTGATCAGGTAGCTCTCCTGCACGGATCATGTGCCTCAGCAGGCAAGAATCAAGCAGCTGAGCAGGCATGAATCCTGCGGCCCAGCTGGCGATTATCAGGCAGCTGAGCAGGCATGAATCCTGCGGCCCAGCTGGCGATTATCAGGCAGCTGAGCAGGCATGAATCCTGCGGCCCAGCTGGCGATTATCAGGCAGCTGAGCAGGCGCTGATCCCGCACCTCAGCAGGCACTGATCACGTGCCTGTCATGCAGTGATCAGGTGACTGAGAGGCGCTGATCATGTGACTGCTCATGTGCTGATCAGGTAGCTCTCCTGCACGGATCATGTGCCTCAGCAGGCAAGAATCAAGCAGCTGAGCAGGCATGAATCCTGCGGCCCAGCTGGCGATTATCAGGCAGCTGAGCAGGCATGAATCCTGCGGCCCAGCTGGCGATTATCAGGCAGCTGAGCAGGCATGAATCCTGCGGCCCAGCTGGCGATTATCAGGCAGCTGAGCAGGCATGAATCCTGCGGCCCAGCTGGCGATTATCAGGCAGCTGAGCAGGCATGAATCCTGCGGCCCAGCTGGCGATTATCAGGCAGCTGAGCAGGCATGAATCCTGCGGCCCAGCTGGCGATTATCAGGCAGCTGAGCAGGCGCTGATCCCGCACCTCAGCAGGCACTGATCACGTGCCTGTCATGCAGTGATCAGGTGACTGAGAGGCGCTGATCATGTGACTGCTCATGTGCTGATCAGGTAGCTCTCCTGCACGGATCATGTGCCTCAGCAGGCAGAATCAAGCAGCTGAGCAGGCATGAATCCTGCGGCCCAGCTGGCGATTATCAGGCAGCTGAGCAGGCATGAATCCTGCGGCCCAGCTGGCGATTATCAGGCAGCTGAGCAGGCATGAATCCTGCGGCCCAGCTGGCGATTATCAGGCAGGTGAGCAGGCGCTGATCCCGCACCTCAGCAGGCACTGATCACGTGCCTGTCATGCAGTGATCAGGTGACTGAGAGGCGCTGATCATGTGACTGCTCATGTGCTGATCAGGTAGCTCTCCTGCACGGATCATGTGCCTCAGCAGGCAAGAATCAAGCAGCTGAGCAGGCATGAATCCTGCGGCCCAGCTGGCGATTATCAGGCAGCTGAGCAGGCATGAATCCTGCGGCCCAGCTGGCGATTATCAGGCAGCTGAGCAGGCATGAATCCTGCGGCCCAGCTGGCGATTATCAGGCAGCTGAGCAGGCATGAATCCTGCGGCCCAGCTGGCGATTATCAGGCAGCTGAGCAGGCATGAATCCTGCGGCCCAGCTGGCGATTATCAGGCAGCTGAGCAGGCATGAATCCTGCGGCCCAGCTGGCGATTATCAGGCAGCTGAGCAGGCATGAATCCTGCGGCCCAGCTGGCGATTATCAGGCAGCTGAGCAGGCATGAATCCTGCGGCCCAGCTGGCGATTATCAGGCAGGTGAGCAGGCGCTGATCCCGCACCTCAGCAGGCACTGATCACGTGCCTGTCATGCAGTGATCAGGTGACTGAGAGGCGCTGATCATGTGACTGCTCATGTGCTGATCAGGTAGCTCTCCTGCACGGATCATGTGCCTCAGCAGGCAAGAATCAAGCAGCTGAGCAGGCATGAATCCTGCGGCCCAGCTGGCGATTATCAGGCAGCTGAGCAGGCATGAATCCTGCGGCCCAGCTGGCGATTATCAGGCAGCTGAGCAGGCATGAATCCTGCGGCCCAGCTGGCGATTATCAGGCAGCTGAGCAGGCGCTGATCCCGCACCTCAGCAGGCACTGATCACGTGCCTGTCATGCAGTGATCAGGTGACTGAGAGGCGCTGATCATGTGACTGCTCATGTGCTGATCAGGTAGCTCTCCTGCACGGATCATGTGCCTCAGCAGGCAAGAATCAAGCAGCTGAGCAGGCATGAATCCTGCGGCCCAGCTGGCGATTATCAGGCAGCTGAGCAGGCATGAATCCTGCGGCCCAGCTGGCGATTATCAGGCAGCTGAGCAGGCATGAATCCTGCGGCCCAGCTGGCGATTATCAGGCAGCTGAGCAGGCGCTGATCCCGCACCTCAGCAGGCACTGATCACGTGCCTGTCATGCAGTGATCAGGTGACTGAGAGGCGCTGATCATGTGACTGCTCATGTGCTGATCAGGTAGCTCTCCTGCACGGATCATGTGCCTCAGCAGGCAAGAATCAAGCAGCTGAGCAGGCATGAATCCTGCGGCCCAGCTGGCGATTATCAGGCAGCTGAGCAGGCATGAATCCTGCGGCCCAGCTGGCGATTATCAGGCAGCTGAGCAGGCATGAATCCTGCGGCCCAGCTGGCGATTATCAGGCAGCTGAGCAGGCATGAATCCTGCGGCCCAGCTGGCGATTATCAGGCAGCTGAGCAGGCATGAATCCTGCGGCCCAGCTGGCGATTATCAGGCAGCTGAGCAGGCATGAATCCTGCGGCCCAGCTGGCGATTATCAGGCAGCTGAGCAGGCATGAATCCTGCGGCCCAGCTGGCGATTATCAAGCAGCTGAGCAGCGCTGATCCCGCACCTCAGCAGGCACTGATCACGTGCCTGTCATGCAGTGATCAGGTGACTGAGAGGCGCTGATCATGTGACTGCCATGTGCTGATCAGGTAGCTCTCCTGCACGGATCATGTGCCCAGCAGGCAAGAATCAAGCAGCTGAGCAGGCATGAATCCTGCGGCCCAGCTGGCGATTATCAGGCAGCTGAGCAGGCATGAATCCTGCGGCCCAGCTGGCGATTATCAGGCAGCTGAGCAGGCATGAATCCTGCGGCCCAGCTGGCGATTATCAGGCAGGTGAGCAGGCGCTGATCCCGCACCTCAGCAGGCACTGATCACGTGCCTGTCATGCAGTGATCAGGTGACTGAGAGGCGCTGATCATGTGACTGCTCATGTGCTGATCAGGTAGCTCTCCTGCACGGATCATGTGCCTCAGCAGGCAAGAATCAAGCAGCTGAGCAGGCATGAATCCTGCGGCCCAGCTGGCGATTATCAGGCAGCTGAGCAGGCATGAATCCTGCGGCCCAGCTGGCGATTATCAGGCAGCTGAGCAGGCATGAATCCTGCGGCCCAGCTGGCGATTATCAGGCAGCTGAGCAGGCATGAATCCTGCGGCCCAGCTGGCGATTATCAGGCAGCTGAGCAGGCATGAATCCTGCGGCCCAGCTGGCGATTATCAGGCAGCTGAGCAGGCATGAATCCTGCGGCCCAGCTGGCGATTATCAGGCAGCTGAGCAGGCATGAATCCTGCGGCCCAGCTGGCGATTATCAGGCAGCTGAGCAGGCATGAATCCTGCGGCCCAGCTGGCGATTATCAGGCAGCTGAGCAGGCATGAATCCTGCGGCCCAGCTGGCGATTATCAGGCAGGTGAGCAGGCGCTGATCCCGCACCTCAGCAGGCACTGATCACGTGCCTGTCATGCAGTGATCAGGTGACTGAGAGGCGCTGATCATGTGACTGCTCATGTGCTGATCAGGTAGCTCTCCTGCACGGATCTGTGCCTCAGCAGGCAAGAATCAAGCAGCTGAGCAGGCATGAATCCTGCGGCCCAGCTGGCGATTATCAGGCAGCTGAGCAGGCATGAATCCTGCGGCCCAGCTGGCGATTATCAGGCAGCTGAGCAGGCATGAATCCTGCGGCCCAGCTGGCGATTATCAGGCAGCTGAGCAGGCGCTGATCCCGCACCCAGCTGGCACTGATCACGCTGTCATGCAGTGATCAGGTGACTGAGAGGCGCTGATCATGTGACTGCACATGTGCTGATCAGGTAGCCTCCTGCATCGTGCTCAGCAGGCAAGAATCAAGCAGCTGAGCAGGCATGAATCCAGC
>NW_026894707.1:0-90143 GCF_032452875.1 Bos javanicus | reverse complement strand
AGCCACGTGATCAGTGCATGAGTGCCACGTGATCAGTGCATGATATGTCACGTGACAGGTGTGTGATCAGCCACGTGAACAGTGCATGTTCAGCCACGTGATCAGTGCATGATAGCCACGTGATCAGTGCATGATCAGTTACGTGAGCAGTGTATGATCAGCCACGTGATCAGTGCATGGTCAGACACGTGAACAGTGTATGATCAGCCACGTGATCAGTGCATGATATCCAAGTGATCAGTGCATGATCATCACGTGATCAGTGTATGATCAGCCACGTGAACAGTGCATGCTCAGTCACGTGATCTGGGCCTGCTGAGCTGCGTGATTACTGTCTGCTCATCTGCTTGACAATTGCCAGCTGAGCTGCACGATTCCTGCCTGTCATCTGCTTGACAATTGCCAGCTGTGCTGCGTAATTCCTGCCTGCTCAGCTGCTTGATTATTGCCAGCTGAGCAGCATGATTCCTCACACCTGAGTTCCATGATTATTGCCTGCTGACTGTTTGATTCGTGCCTACTCAGCTCTTTGTTTATTGCCTCCAGAGGCACATGATCAGTGTATGATAGCAAACATGATCAGCGCATGATCAGTCACATGATCAGCGCCATTAAGTCACGTGATCACTACATGATAGTCATGTGATCAGTCCATGCTCAGTCACGGTATCAGTGCATGATCAGCCACGTGATCAGTGCATGATCTGTCACAAGATTAGTGTATGATCATCCACGTGATCAGTGCACGGGCAGTCATGTGATCAGTGCATGATATAGACGTGAACAGTGCATGATCAGTCTCGTGATCAGTGCATGATAGCCACGTGATCAGTGCATGATCAGTCACCTGATGGGTGTATGATCATTCACGTGACCAGTACATGGTAGCTACATGATCATTGCATGATCAGCCACGTGAGTAGTTCATGATAGCCACGTGATCACTGCATGATCAGTCACGTGATCAGTGCATGATCAGTCATGTGACCAGTACATGGTGCAGGCGTGATCATGGCATGATCAGCCATCGCATGATCAGTGCATGATCAGCCACGTGATCAGTGCATGATCAGACACGTGATCAGTGTATCATCAGTCATGATCAGTGCATGATCAGCCACGTGATCAGTGCATGATCAGCCACGTGATCAGTGTATGTCCAGCTGCACAGTGCGTATGATAGCCACGTGATCAGTGCATGATCAGTCACATCAGTGCATGATCAGTCACGTGATCAGTGCATGATCAGCCACGTGATCAGTGCATGACAGCCACGTGATCAGTGCATGATAGCCACGTGATCAGTGCATGATCAGTCATGTGATACGTATGATCAGCCACATGATCAGTGCATGATATCCACGTGATCAGTGCATGACAGCCACGTGATCAGTGCATGAGAGCCACGGGATCAGTGCATGATCAGTCACGTGATACATGTGTGAAGCCACGTGATCAGTGCATGATGAGCCACGTGATCAGTGCAGGATCAATTACGTGATCAGTGCATGATCAGTCACGTGACCAGTACATGGTTGCCACGTGATCGTTGCATGATCAGCCACGTGATCAGAGCATGATAGCCACGGTCAGTGCATGATCAGTCACGTGATCAGTACATGATCAGTCACGTGAACAGTGCATGATCATTTACGTGATCTTTGCATGATCAGTCACGTACCAGTATATGGTTGCTACGTGATCATTCCATGACGAGCCACGTGAGCAGTGCATGATAGCCACGTGATGTGCATGAGTTACGTGAGCAGAGTATGATCAGCCACGTGATCAGTGCATGAGTGCCACGTGATCAGTGCATGATATGTCACGTGACAGGTGTGTGATCAGCCACGTGAACAGTGCATGTTCAGCCACGTGATCAGTGCATGATAGCCACGTGATCAGTGCATGATCAGTTACGTGAGCAGTGTATGATCAGCCACGTGATCAGTGCATGGTCAGACACGTGAACAGTGTATGATCAGCCACGTGATCAGTGCATGATATCCAAGTGATCAGTGCATGATCATCACGTGATCAGTGTATGATCAGCCACGTGAACAGTGCATGCTCAGTCACGTGATCTGGGCCTGTTGAGCTGCGTGATTACTGTCTGCTCATCTGCTTGACAATTGCCAGCTGAGCTGCACGATTCCTGCCTGTCATCTGCTTGACAATTGCCAGCTGTGCTGCGAATTCCTGCCTGCTCAGCTGCTTGATTATTGCCAGCTGAGCAGCATGATTCCTCACACCTGTGTTCCATGATTATTGCCTGCTGACTGTTTGATTCGTGCCTACTCAGCTCTTTGTTTATTGCCTCCAGAGGCACATGATCAGTGTATGATAGCAAACATGATCAGCGCATGATCAGTCACATGATCAGCGCCATTAAGTCACGTGATCACTACATGATAGTCATGTGATCAGTCCATGCTCAGTCACGGTATCAGTGCATGATCAGCCACGTGATCAGTGCATGATCTGTCACAAGATTAGTGTATGATCATCCACGTGATCAGTGCACGGGCAGTCATGTGATCAGTGCATGATATAGACGTGAACAGTGCATGATCAGTCTCGTGATCAGTGCATGATAGCCACGTGATCAGTGCATGATCAGTCACCTGATGGGTGTATGATCATTCACGTGACCTGTACATGGTAGCTACATGATCATTGCATGATCAGCCACGTGAGTAGTTCATGATAGCCACGTGATCACTGCATGATCAGTCACGTGATCAGTGCATGATCAGTCATGTGACCAGTATGATGAACAAGGCGTGATCATGGCATGATCAGCCACGTGAGCAGTGCATGATAGCCACGTGATCAGTGCATGATCAGACACGAGATCAGTGCATGATCAGTCACGTGATCAGTGCATGATCAGCCACGTGATCAGTGCATGATCAGGCACGTGATCAGTGTATGTCCAGCCAAGTGATCAGTGCATGATAGCCACGTGATCAGTGCATGATCAGTCACGTGATCAGTGCATGATCAGTTATGTGATCAGTGCATGATCAGCCACGTGATCAGTGCATGATCAGCCACGTGATCAGTGCATGATCAATTACGTGATCAGTGCATGATCAGTTACGTGACCAGTACATGGTAGCTACGTGATCATTGCCTGATAAGCCACGTGATCAGTGCATGATAGCCACGTGATCAGTGCATGATAGCCACGTGATCAGTGCATGATCAGTCATGTGATACGTGTGTGATCAGCCACGTGATCAGTGCATGATATCCACGTGATCAGTGCATGACAGCCACGTGATCAGTGCATGATAGCCACGGGATCAGTGCATGATCAGTCACGTGATACATGTGTGATCAGCCACGTGATCAGTGCATGATGAGCCACGTGATCAGTGCAGGATCAATTACGTGATCAGTGCATGATCAGTCACGTGACCAGTACATGGTTGCTACGTGATCGTTGCATGATCAGCCACGTGAGCAGAGCATGATAGCCACGTGGTCAGTGCATGATCAGTCACGTGATCAGTACATGATCAGTCACGTGAACAGTGCATGATCATTTACGTGATCTTTGCATGATCAGTCACGTTACCAGTATATGGTTGCTACGTGATCATTCCATGACGAGCCACGTGAGCAGTGCATGATAGCCACGTGATGTGCATGAGTTACGTGAGCAGAGTATGATCAGCCACGTGATCAGTGCATGAGTGCCACGTGATCAGTGCATGATATGTCACGTGACAGGTGTGTGATCAGCCACGTGAACAGTGCATGTTCAGCCACGTGATCAGTGCATGATAGCCACGTGATCAGTGCATGATCAGTTACGTGAGCAGTGTATGATCAGCCACGTGATCAGTGCATGGTCAGACACGTGAACAGTGTATGATCAGCCACGTGATCAGTGCATGATAGTCATGTGATCAGTCCATGCTCATCACGGTATCAGTGCATGATCAGCCACGTGATCAGTGCATGATCTGTCACGTGATTAGTGTATGATCATCCACGTGATCAGTGCACGGGCAGTCATGTGATCAGTGCATGATATAGACGTGAACAGTGCATGATCAGCCTCGTGATCAGTGCATGATAGCTACGTGATCAGTGCATGATCAGTCACCTGATGGGTGTATGATCATTCACGGATCTGTACATGGTAGCTACATGATCATTGCATGATCAGCCACGAGTAGTTCATGATAGCCACGCGATCACTGCATGATCAGTCACGTGATCAGTGCATGATCAGTCATGTGACCAGTACATGGTAGCCGTGATCAGGGCATGATCAGCCACGTGAGCAGTGCATGATAGCCACGTGATCAGTGCATGATCAGACACGATCAGTGCATGATCAGTCACGTGATCAGTGCATGATCAGCCACGTGATCAGTGCATGACCAGGCACGTGATCAGTGCATGTCCAGCCAAGTGATCAGTGCATGATAGCCACGTGATCAGTGCATGATCAGTCACGTGATCAGTGCATGATCAGTTATGTGATCAGTGTATGATCAGCCACGTGATCAGTGCATGATCAGCCACATGATCAGTGCATGATCAATTACGTGATCAGTGCATGATCAGTCACGTGACCAGTACATGGTAGCTACGTGATCATTGCATGATCAGCCACGTGATCAGTGCATGATAGCCACGTGATCAGTGCATGATAGCCACGTGATCAGTGCATGATCAGTCATGTGATACGTGTGTGATCAGCCACGTGATCAGTGCATGATATCCACGTGATCAGTGCATGACAGCCACGTGATCAGTGCATGAGAGCCACGGGATCAGTGCATGATCAGTCACGTGATACATGTGTGATCAGCCACGTGATCAGTGCATGATGAGCCACGTGATCAGTGCAGGATCAATTACGTGATCAGTGCATGATCAGTCACGTGACCAGTACATGGTTGCTACGTGATCGTTGCATGATCAGCCACGTGAGCAGAGCATGATAGCCACGTGGTCAGTGCATGATCAGTCACGTGATCAGTACATGATCAGTCACGTGAACAGTGCATGATCATTTACGTGATCTGCATGATCAGTCACGTTACCAGTATATGGTTGCTACGTGATCATTCCATGACGAGCCACGTGAGCAGTGCATGATAGCCACGTGATGTGTGCATGAGTTACGTGAGCAGAGTATGATCAGCCACGTGATCAGTGCATGAGTGCCACGTGATCAGTGCATGATATGTCACGTGACAGGTGTGTGATCAGCCACGTGAACAGTGCATGTTCAGCCACGTGATCAGTGCATGATAGCCACGTGATCAGTGCATGATCAGTTACGTGAGCAGTGTATGATCAGCCACGTGATCAGTGCATGGTCAGACACGTGAACAGTGTATGATCAGCCACGTGATCAGTGCATGATATCCAAGTGATCAGTGCATGATCATCACGTGATCAGTGTATGATCAGCCACGTGAACAGTGCATGCTCAGTCACGTGATCTGGGCCTGCTGAGCTGCGTGATTACTGTCTGCTCATCTGCTTGACAATTGCCAGCTGAGCTGCACGATTCCTGCCTGTCATCTGCTTGACAATTGCCAGCTGTGCTGCGTAATTCCTGCCTGCTCAGCTGCTTGATTATTGCCAGCTGAGCAGCATGATTCCTCACACCTGAGTTCCATGATTATTGCCTGCTGACTGTTTGATTCGTGCCTACTCAGCTCTTTGTTTATTGCCTCCAGAGGCACATGATCAGTGTATGATAGCAAACATGATCAGCGCATGATCAGTCACATGATCAGCGCCATTAAGTCACGTGATCACTACATGATAGTCATGTGATCAGTCCATGCTCAGTCACGGTATCAGTGCATGATCAGCCACGTGATCAGTGCATGATCTGTCACAAGATTAGTGTATGATCATCCACGTGATCAGTGCACGGGCAGTCATGTGATCAGTGCATGATATAGACGTGAACAGTGCATGATCAGTCTGTGATCAGTGCATGATAGCCACGTGATCAGTGCATGATCAGTCACGTGACCAGTACATGGTAGCTGCGTGATCATGCATGATCAGCCACGTGATCAGTGCATGATAGCCACGTGATCAGTGCATGATCAGACACGTGATCAGTGCATGATCAGTCACGTGATCAGTGCATGATCAGCCACGTGATCAGTGCATGATCAGGCACGTGATCAGTGTATGATCAGCCACGTGATCAGTGCATGATCAGCCACGTGATCAGTGCATGATCAGTCACGTGATCAGTGCATGATCAGTCACGTGATCAGTGCATGATCAGCCACGTGATCAGTGCATGATAGCCACGTGATCAGTGCATGATAGCCACGTGATCAGTGCATGATCAGTCATGTGATACGTGTGTGATCAGCCACGTTATCAGTGCATGATATCCACGTGATCAGTGCATGACAGCCACGTGATCAGTGCATGAGAGCCACGTGATCAGTGCATGATCAGTCACGTGATACAGTGTGATCAGCCACGTGATCAGTGCATGATGCCACGTGATCAGTGCAGGATCAATTACGTGATCAGTGCATGATCAGTCACGTGACCAGTACATGGTTGCTACGTGATCGTTGCATGATCAGCCACGTGAGCAGAGCATGATAGCCACGTGGTCAGTGCATGATCAGTCACGTGATCAGTACATGATCAGTCACGTGAACAGTGCATGATCATTTACATGATCTTTGCATGATCAGTCACGTTACCAGTATATGGGTGCTACGTGATCATTCCATGACGAGCCACGTGAGCAGTACATGATAGCCACGTGATGTGTGCATGAGTTACGTGAGCAGAGCATGATCAGCCACGTGATCAGTGCATGAGTGCCACGTGATCAGTGCATGATATGTCACGCGACAGGTGTGTGATCAGCCACGCGAACAGTGCATGTTCAGCCACGTGATCAGTGCATGATAGCCACGTGATCAGTGCATGATCAGTTACGTGAGCAGTGTATGATCAGGCACGTGATCAGTGCATGGTCAGACACGTGAACAGTGTATGATCAGCCACGTGATCAGTGCATGATATCCAAGTGATCAGTGCATGATCATCACGCGATCAGTGTATGATCAGCCACGTGAACAGTGCATGCTCAGTCACGTGATCTGGGCCTGCTGAGCTGCGTGATTACTGTCTGCTCATCTGCTTGACAATTGCCAGCTGAGCTGCACGATTCCTGCCTGTCATCTGCTTGACAATTGCCAGCTGTGCTGCGTAATTCCTGCCTGCTCAGCTGCTTGATTATTGCCAGCTGAGCAGCATGATTCCTCACACCTGAGTTCCATGATTATTGCCTGCTGACTGTTTGATTCGTGCCTACTCAGCTCTTTGTTTATTGCCTCCAGAGGCACATGATCAGTGTATGATAGCAAACATGATCAGCGCATGATCAGTCACATGATCAGCGCCATTAAGTCACGTGATCACTACATGATAGTCATGTGATCAGTCCATGCTCAGTCACGGTATCAGTGCATGATCAGCCACGTGATCAGTGCATGATCTGTCACAAGATTAGTGTATGATCATCCACGTGATCAGTGCACGGGCAGTCATGTGATCAGTGCATGATATAGACGTGAACAGTGCATGATCAGTACGTGATCAGTGCATGATAGCCACGTGATCAGTGCATGATCAGTCACCTGATGGGTGTATGATCATTCACGTGACCTGTACATGGTAGCTACATGATCATTGCATGATCAGCCACGTGAGTAGTTCATGATAGCCACGTGATCACTGCATGATCAGTCACGTGATCAGTGCATGATCAGTCATGTGACCAGTACATGGTAGCTGCGTGATCATGCATGATCAGCCACGTGAGCAGTGCATGATAGCCACGCGATCAGTGCATGATCAGACACGTGATCAGTGCATGATCAGTCACGTGATCAGTGCATGATCAGCCACTGATCAGTGCATGATCAGCCACGCGATCAGTGCATGATCAGCCACGTGATCAGTGCATGACCAGGCACGTGATCAGTGTATGTCAGCCACGTGATCAGTGCATGATAGCCACGTGATCAGTGCATGATCAGCCACGTGATCAGTGCATCAGTTACGTGATCAGTGTATGATCAGCCACGTGATCAGTGCATGATCAGCCACGTGATCAGTGCATGATCAATTACGCGATCAGTGCATGATCAGTCACGTGATCAGTACATGGTAGCCACGTGATCATTGCATGATCAGCCACGTGATCAGTGCATGATAGCCACGCGATCAGTGCATGATAGCCACGTGATCAGTGCATGATCAGTCATGTGATACGCAGGTGATCAGCCACGTGATCAGTGCATGATATCCACGCGATCAGTGCATGACAGCCACGTGATCAGTGCATGAGAGCCACGGATCAGTGCATGATCAGTCACGTGATACATGTGATCAGCCACGTGATCAGTGCATGATGAGCCACGTGATCAGTGCAGGATCAATTACGCGATCAGTGCATGATCAGTCACGCGACCAGTACATGGTTGCTACGTGATCGTTGCATGATCAGCCACGTGAGCAGAGCATGATAGCCACGTGGTCAGTGCATGATCAGTCACGTGATCAGTACATGATCAGTCACGTGAACAGTGCATGATCATTTACGCGATCTTTGCATGATCAGTCACGCTACCAGTATATGGTTGCTACGTGATCATTCCATGACGAGCCACGCGAGCAGTGCATGATAGCCACGTGATGTGTGCATGAGTTACGTGAGCAGTATGATCAGCCACGTGATCAGTGCATGAGTGCCACGTGATCAGTGCATGATATGTCACGTGACAGGTGTGTGATCAGCCACGTGAACAGTGCATGTTCAGCCACGTGATCAGTGCATGATAGCCACGTGATCAGTGCATGATCAGTTACGTGAGCAGTGTATGATCAGCCACGTGATCAGTGCATGGTCAGACACGTGATCAGTGTATGATCAGCCACGTGATCAGTGCATGATATCCAAGTGATCAGTGCATGATCATCACGTGATCAGTGTATGATCAGCCACGTGAACAGTGCATGCTCAGTCACGTGATCTGGGCCTGCTGAGCTGCGTGATTACTGTCTGCTCATCTGCTTGACAATTGCCAGCTGAGCTGCACGATTCCTGCCTGTCATCTGCTTGACAATTGCCAGCTGTGCTGCGTAATTCCTGCCTGCTCAGCTGCTTGATTATTGCCAGCTGAGCAGCATGATTCTCACACCTGAGTTCCATGATTATTGCCTGCTGACTGTTTGATTCGTGCCTACTCAGCTCTTTGTTTATTGCCTCCAGAGGCACATGATCAGTGTATGATAGCAAACATGATCAGCGCATGATCAGTCACATGATCAGCGCCATTAAGTCACGTGATCACTACATGATAGTCATGTGATCAGTCCATGCTCAGTCACGGTATCAGTGCATGATCAGCCACGTGATCAGTGCATGATCTGTCACAAGATTAGTGTATGATCATCCACGTGATCAGTGCACGGGCAGTCATGTGATCAGTGCATGATATAGACGTGAACAGTGCATGACCAGTCTCGTGATCAGTGCATGATAGCCACGTGATCAGTGCATGATCAGTCACCTGATGGGTGTATGATCATTCACGTGACCTGTACAGATACATGATCATTGCATGATCAGCCACGTGAGTAGTTCATGATAGCCACGTGATCACTGCATGATCAGTCACGTGATCAGTGCATGATCAGTCATGTGACCAGTACATGGTAGCTGCGTGATCATGGCATGATCAGCCACGTGAGCAGTGCATG
Source organism: Bos javanicus (assembly GCF_032452875.1). Taxonomy (NCBI): domain Eukaryota; kingdom Metazoa; phylum Chordata; class Mammalia; order Artiodactyla; family Bovidae; genus Bos; species Bos javanicus. Next base: position 80,354 of record NW_026894707.1, on the reverse strand, counting down.
ATAGCCACGTGATCAGTGCATGATCAGACACGTGATCAGTGCATGATCAGTCACGTGATCAGTGCATGATCAGCCACGTGATCAGTGCATGACCAGCACGTGATCAGTGTATGTCCAGCCAAGTGATCAGTGCATGATAGCCACGTGATCAGTGCATGATCAGTCACGTGATCAGTGCATGATCAGTTACGTGATCAGTGTATGATCAGCCACGTGATCAGTGCATGATCAGCCACGTGATCAGTGCATGATAGCCACGTGATCAGTGCATGATCAGTCATGTGATACGTGTGTGATCAGCCACGTGATCAGTGCATGATATCCACGTGATCAGTGCATGACAGCCACGTGATCAGTGCATGAGAGCCACGGGACCAGTGCATGATCAGTCACGTGATACAGTGTGTGATCAGCCACGTGATCAGTGCATGATGAGCCACGTGATCAGTGCAGGATCAATCACGTGATCAGTGCATGATCAGTCACGTGACCAGTACATGGTTGCTACATGATCGTTGCATGATCAGCCACGTGAGCAGAGCATGATAGCCACGTGGTCAGTGCATGATCAGTCACGTGATCAGTACATGATCAGTCACGTGAACAGTGCATGATCATTTACGTGATCTTTGCATGATCAGTCACGTTACCAGTATATGGTTGCTACGTGATCATTCCATGACGAGCCACGTGAGCAGTGCATGATAGCCACGTGATGTGTGCATGAGTTACGTGAGCAGAGTATGATCAGCCACGCGATCAGTGCATGAGTGCCACGTGATCAGTGCATGATATGTCACGTGACAGGTGTGTGATCAGCCACGTGAACAGTGCATGTTCAGCCACGTGATCAGTGCATGATAGCCACGTGATCAGTGCATGATCAGTTACGTGAGCAGTGCATGATCAGCCACGTGATCAGTGCATGGTCAGACACGTGAACAGTGTATGATCAGCCACGTGATCAGTGCATGATATCCAAGTGATCAGTGCATGATCATCACGTGATCAGTGTATGATCAGCCACGTGAACAGTGCATGCTCAGTCACGTGATCTGGGCCTGCTGAGCTGCGTGATTACTGTCTGCTCATCTGCTTGACAATTGCCAGCTGAGCTGCACGATTCCTGCCTGTCATCTGCTTGACATTGCCAGCTGTGCTGCGTAATCTCTGCCTGCTCAGCTGCTTGATTATTGCCAGCTGAGCAGCATGATTCTCACACCAGTTCCATGATTATTGCCTGCTGACTGTTTGATTCGCGCCTACTCAGCTCTTTGTTTATTGCCTCCAGAGGCACATGATCAGTGTATGATAGCAAACATGATCAGCGCATGATCAGTCACATGATCAGCGCCATTAAGTCACGTGATCACTACATGATAGTCATGTGATCAGTCCATGCTCAGTCACGTGATCAGTGCATGATCAGCCACGCGATCAGTGCATGATCTGTCACAAGATTAGTGTATGATCATCCACGTGATCAGTGCATGGCAGTCATGTGATCAGTGCATGATATAGACGTGAAGTGCATGATCAGTCTCGTGATCAGTGCATGATAGCCACGTGATCAGTGCATGATCAGTCACCTGATGTGTATGATCATTCACGTGACCTGTACATGATAGCTACATGATCATTGCATGATCAGCCACGTGAGTAGTTCATGATAGCCACGTGATCACTGTATGATCAGTCACGTGATCAGTGCATGATCAGTCATGTGACCAGTACATGGTAGCTGCGTGATCATGGCATGATCAGCCACGATGCATGATAGCCACGTGATCAGTGCATGATCAGACACGAGATCAGTGCATGATCAGTCATGATCAGTGCATGATCAGCCACGTGATCAGTGCATGACCAGGCACGTGATCAGTGTATGTCAGCCAAGTGATCAGTGCATGATAGCCACGTGATCAGTGCATGATCAGTCACGTGATCAGTGCATGATCAGTTATGTGATCAGTGTATGATCAGTCACTTGATCAGTGCATGATCAGCCACGTGATCAGTGCATGATCAGTTACGTGATCAGTGCATGATCAGTTACGTGACCAGTACATGGTAGCTCACGTGATCAGTGCATGATAAGCCACGTGATCAGTGCATGATAGCCACGTGATCAGTGCATGATAGCCACGTGATCAGTGCATGATCAGTCATGTGACACGTGTGTGATCAGCCACGTGATCAGTGCATGATATCCACGTGATCAGTGCATGACAGCCACGTGATCAGTGCATGAGAGCCACGTGATCAGTGCATGATCACGTGATACATGTGTGATCAGCCACGTGATCAGTGCATGATGAGCCACGTGATCAGTGCAGGATCAATTACGTGATCAGTGCATGATCAGTCACGTGACCAGTACATGGTTGCTACGTGATCGTTGCATGATCAGCCACGTGAGCAGAGCATGATAGCCACGTGGTCAGTGCATGATCAGTCACGTGATCAGTACATGATCAGTCACGTGAACAGTGCATGATCATTTACGTGATCTTTGCATGATCAGTCACGTTACCAGTATATGCTACGTGATCATTCCATGACGAGCCACGTGAGCAGTGCATGATAGCCACGTGATGTGTGCATGAGTTACGTGAGCAGAGTATGATCAGCCACGTGATCAGTGCATGAGTGCCACGTGATCAGTGCATGATATGTCACGTGACAGGTGTGTGATCAGCCACGTGAACAGTGCATGTTCAGCCACGTGATCAGTGCATGATAGCCACGTGATCGTGCATGATCAGTCACGTGAGCAGTGTATGATCAGCCACGTGATCAGTGCATGGTCAGACACGCGAACAGTGTATGATCAGCCACGTGATCAGTGCATGATATCCGTGATCAGTACATGATCATCACGTGATCAGTGCATGATCAGCCACGTGATCAGTGCATGATCTGTCACAAGATTAGTGTATGATCATCCACGTGATCAGTGCATGGCAGTCATGTGATCAGTGCATGATATAGACGTGAACAGTGCATGACCAGTCTCGTGATCAGTGCATGATAGCCACGTGATCAGTGCATGATCAGTCACCTGATGGGTGTATGATCATTCACTGACTGTAGCATGGTAGCTACATGATCATTGCATGATCAGCCACGTGATAGTTCATGATAGCCACGTGATCAGTGCATGATCAGTCACGTGATCAGTGCATGATCAGTCATGTGACGAGTACATGGTAGCTGCGTGATCATGCATGATCAGCCACGTGAGCAGTGCATGATAGCCACGTGATCAGTGCATGATCAGACACGAGATCAGTGCATGATCAGTCACGTGATCAGTGCATGATCAGCCACGCGATCAGTGCATGACCAGGCACGTGATCAGTGCATGTCCAGCCAAGTGATCAGTGCATGATAGCCACGTGATCAGTGCATGATCAGCCACGTGATCAGTGCATGATCAGTTATGTGATCAGTGTATGATCAGCCACGTGATCAGTGCATGATCAGCCACATGATCAGTGCATGATCAATTACGTGATCAGTGCATGATCAGTCACGTGACCAGTACATGGTAGCTACGTGATCATTGCCTGATCAGCCCCGTCATCAGTGCATGATAGCCACGTGATCAGTGCATGATAGCCACGTGATCAGTGCATGATCAGTCATGTGATACGTGTGTGATCAGCCACATGATCAGTGCATGATATCCACGTGATCAGTTCATGACAGCCACGTGATCAGTGCATGAGAGCCACGGGATCAGTGCATGATCAGTCACGTGATACATGTGTGATCAGCCACGTGATCAGTGCATGATGAGCCACGTGATCAGTGCAGGATCAATCACGTGATCAGTGCATGATCAGTCACGTGACCAGTACATGGTTGCTACGTGATCGTGCATGATCAGCCACGTGAGCAGAGCATGATAGCCACGTGGTCAGTGCATGATCAGTCACGTGATCAGTACATGATCAGTCACGTGAACAGTGCATGATCATTTACGTGATCTTTGCATGATCAGTCACGTTACCAGTATATGGTTGCTACGTGATCATTCCATGACGAGCCACGTGAGCAGTGCATGATAGCCACGTGATGTGTGCATGAGTTACGTGAGCAGAGTATGATCAGCCACGTGATCAGTGCATGAGTGCCACGTGATCAGTGCATGATATATCAAGTGACAGGTGTGTGATCAGCCACGTGAACAGTGCATGTTCAGCCACGTGATCAGTGCATGATAGCCACGTGATCAGTGCATGATCAGTTACGTGAGCAGTGTATGATCAGCCACGTGATCAGTGCATGGTCAGACACGTGAACAGTGTATGATCAGCCACGTGATCAGTGCATGATATCCAGTGATCAGTGCATGATCATCACGTGATCAGTGTATGATCAGCCACGTGAACAGTGCATGCTCAGTCACGTGATCTGGGCCTGCTGAGCTGCGTGATTACTGTCTGCTCATCTGCTTGACAATTGCCAGCTGAGCTGCACGATTCCTGCCTGTCATCTGCTTGACAATTGCCAGCTGTGCTGCGTAATTCCTGCCTGCTCAGCTGCTTGATTATTGCCAGCTGAGCAGCATGATTCCTCACACCTGAGTTCCATGATTATTGCCTGCTGACTGTTTGATTCGTGCCTACTCAGCTCTTTGTTTATTGCCTCCAGAGGCACATGATCAGTGTATGATAGCAAACATGATCAGCGCATGATCAGTCACATGATCAGCGCCATTAAGTCACGTGATCACTACATGATAGTCATGTGATCAGTCCATGCTCAGTCACGGTATCAGTGCATGATCAGCCACGTGATCAGTGCATGATCTGTCACAAGATTAGTGTATGATCATCCACGTGATCAGTGCACGGGCAGTCATGTGATCAGTGCATGATATAGACGTGAACAGTGCATGACCAGTCTCGTGATCAGTGCATGATAGCCACGTGATCAGTGCATGATCAGTCACCTGATGGGTGTATGATCATTCACGTGACCTGTACATGGTAGCTACATGATCATTGCATGATCAGCCACGTGAGTAGTTCATGATAGCCACGTGATCACTGCATGATCAGTCACGTGATCAGTGCATGATCAGTCATGTGACCAGTACATGGTAGCTGCGTGATCATGGCATGATCAGCCACGTGAGCAGTGCATGATAGCCACGATCAGTGCATGATCAGACACGAGATCAGTGCATGATCAGTCACGTGATCAGTGCATGATCAGCCACGTGATCAGTGCATGACCAGGCACGTGATCAGTATGATCCAGCCAAGTGATCAGTGCATGATAGCCACGTGATCAGTGCATGATCAGTCACGTGATCAGTGCATGATCAGTTATGTGATCAGTGTATGATCAGCCACGTGATCAGTGCATGATCAGCCACATGATCAGTGCATGATCAATTACGTGATCAGTGCATGATCAGTCACGTGACCAGTACATGGTAGCTACGTGATCATTGCCTGATCAGCCACATGATCAGTGCATGATAGCCACGTGATCAGTGCATGATAGCCACGTGATCAGTGCATGATCAGTCATGTGATACGTGTGTGATCAGCCACGTGATCAGTGCATGATATCCACGCGATCAGTGCATGACAGCCACGTGATCAGTGCATGAGAGCCACGTGATCAGTGCATGATCAGTCACGTGATACATGTGTGATCAGCCACGTGATCAGTGCATGATGAGCCACGTGATCAGTGCAGGATCAATTACGTGATCAGTGCATGATCAGTCACGTGACCAGTACATGGTTGCACGTGATCGTTGCATGATCAGCCACGTGAGCAGAGCATGATAGCCATGGTCAGTGCATGATCAGTCACGTGATCAGTACATGATCAGTCACGTGAACAGTGCATGATCATTTACGTGATCTTGCATGATCAGTCACGTACAGTATATGTTGCTACGTGATCATTCCATGACGAGCCACGTGAGCAGTGCATGATAGCCACGTGATGTGTGCATGAGTACGTGAGCAGAGTATGATCAGCCACGTGATCAGTGCATGAGTGCCACGTGATCAGTGCATGATATGTCACGTGACAGTGTGATCAGCCATGAACAGTGCATGTTCAGCCACGTGATCAGTGCATGATAGCCACGTGATCAGTGCATGATCAGTTACGTGAGCAGTGTATGATCAGCCACGTGATCAGTGCATGGTCAGACACGTGAACAGTGTATGATCAGCCACGTGATCAGTGCATGATATCCAAGGGATCAGTGCATGATCATCACGTGATCAGTGTATGATCAGCCACGTGAACAGTGCATGCTCAGTCACGTGATCTGGGCCTGCTGAGCTGCGTGATTACTGTCTGCTCATCTGCTTGACAATTGCCAGCTGAGCTGCACGATTCCTGCCTGTCATCTGCTTGACAATTGCCAGCTGTGCGTAATTCCTGCCTGCTCAGCTGCTTGATTATTGCCAGCTGAGCAGCATGATTCCTCACACCTGAGTTCCATGATTATTGCCTGCTGACTGTTTGATTCGTGCCTACTCAGCTCTTTGTTTATTGCCTCCAGAGGCACATGATCAGTGTATGATAGCAAACATGATCAGCGCATGATCAGTCACATGATCAGCGCCATTAAGACACGTGATCACTACATGATAGTCATGTGATCAGTCCATGCTCAGTCACGGTATCAGTGCATGATCAGCCACGTGATCAGTGCATGATCTGTCACAAGATTAGTGTATGATCATCCACGTGATCAGTGCACGGGCAGTCATTTGATCAGTGCATGATATAGACGTGAACAGTGCATGATCAGTCTCGTGATCAGTGCATGATCAGCCACGTGATCAGTTCATGATAGCCATGATCAGTGCATGATCAGTCACGTGATCAGTGCATGATCAGTCATGTGACCAGTACATGGTAGCTGCGTGATCATGGCATGATCAGCCACGTGAGCAGTGCATGATAGCCACGTGATCAGTGCATGATCAGTCACGTGATCAGTGCATGATCATCACGTGATCAGTGCATGATCAGCCACGTGATCAGTGCATGACCAGGCACGTGATCAGTGTATGTCCACAAGTGATCAGTGCATGATAGCCACGTGATCAGTGATCAGTCACGATCAGTGCATGATCAGTTATGTGATCAGTGTATGATCAGCCACGTGATCAGTGCATGATCAGCCACATGATCAGTGCATGATCAATTACGTGCTCAGTGCATGATCAGTTACGTGACCAGTACATGGTAGCCACGTGATCATTGCCTGATAATCCACGTGATCAGTGCATGATAGCCACGTGATCAGTGCATGATAGCCACGTGATCAGTGCATGATCAGTCATGTGATACGTGTGTGATCAGCCAGTGATCAGTGCATGATATCCACGTGATCAGTGCATGACAGCCACGTGATCAGTGCATGAGAGCCACGGGATCAGTGCATGATCAGTCACGTGATACATGTGTGATCAGCCACGTGATCAGTGCATGATGAGCCACGTGATCAGTGCAGGATCAATTACGTGATCAGTGCATGATCAGTCACGTGACCAGTACATGGTTGCTACGTGATCGTTGCATGATCAGCCACGTGAGCAGAGCATGATAGCCACGTGTCAGTGCATGATCAGTCACGTGATCAGTACATGATCAGTCACGTGAACAGTGCATGATCATTTACGTGATCTTTGCATGATCAGTCACGTTACCAGTATATGGTTGCACGTGATCATTCCATGACGAGCCACTTGAGCAGTGCATGATAGCCACGTGATATGTGCATGAGTTACGTGAGCAGAGAATGATCAGCCACGTGATCAGTGCATGAGTGCCACGTGATCAGTGCATGATATGTCACGTGACAGGTGTGTGATCAGCCACGTGAACAGTGCATGTTCAGCCACGTGATCAGTGCATGATAGCCACGTGATCAGTGCATGATCAGTTACGTGAGCAGTGTATGATCAGCCACGTGATCAGTGCATGGTCAGACACGTGAACAGTGTATGATCAGCCACGTGATCAGTGCATGATATCCAAGTGATCAGTGCATGATCATCACGTGATCAGTGCATGATCAGCCACGTGAACAGTGCATGCTCAGTCACGTGATCTGGGCCTGCTGAGCTGCGTGATTACTGTCTGCTCATCTGCTTGACAATTGCCAGCTGAGCTGCACGATTCCTGCCTGTCATCTGCTTGACAATTGCCAGCTGTGCTGCGTAATTCCTGCCTGCTCAGCTGCTTGATTATTGCCAGCTGAGCAGCATGATCCCTCACACCTGAGTTCCATGATTATTGCCTGCTGACTGTTTGATTCGTGCCTACTCAGCTCTTTGTTTATTGCCTCCAGAGGCACATGATCAGTGTATGATAGCAAACATGATCAGCGCATGATCAGTCACATGATCAGCGCCATTAAGTCACGTGATCACTACATGATAGTCATGTGATCAGTCCATGCTCAGTCACGGTATCAGTGCATGATCAGCCACGTGATCAGTGCATGATCTGTCACAAGATTAGTGTATGATCATCCACTTGATCAGTGCACGGGCAGTCATGTGATCAGTGCATGATATAGACGTGAACAGTGCATGATCAGCTTCGTGATCAGTGCATGATAGCCACGTGATCAGTGCATGATCAGTCACCTGATGGGTGTATGATCATTCACGTGACTTGTACATGGTAGCTACATGATCATTGCATGATCAGCCACGTGAGTAGTGCATGATAGCCACGTGATCACTGCATGATCAGTCACGTGATCAGTGCATGATCAGTCATGTGACCAGTACATGGTAGGTGCGTGATCAGGGCATGATCAGCCACGTGAGCAGTGCATGATAGCCACGTGATCAGTGCATGATCAGACACGAGATCAGTGCATGATCAGTCACGTGATCAGTGCATGATCAGCCACGTGATCAGTGCATGATCAGCCACGTGATCAGTGTATGACCAGGCACGTGATCAGTGTATGTCAGCCACGTGATCAGTGCATGATAGCCACGTGATCTGCATGATCAGTCACGTGATCAGTGCATGATCAGTTATGTGATCAGTGTATGATCAGCCACGTGATCAGTGCATGATCAGCCACGTGATCAGTGCATGATCAATTACGTGCTCAGTGCATGATCAGTTACGTGACCAGTACATGGTAGCCACGTGATCATTGCCTGATAAGCCACGTGATCAGTGCATGATAGCCACGTGATCAGTGCATGATCAGGCACGTGATCAGTGCATGATCAGCCACGTGATCAGTGCATGATAGCCACGTGATCAGTGCATGATCAGTCACGTGATCAGTGCATGATCAGTTACGTGATCAGTGTATGATCAGCCACGTGATCAGTGCATGATCAGCCACGTGATCAGTGCATGATAGCCACGTGATCAGTGCATGATCAGTCACATGATAAGTGTATGATCAGCCACGTGATCAGTGCATGATACCCACGTGATCAGTGCATGACAGCCACGTGATCAGTGCATGAGAGCCACGGGATCAGTGCATGATCAGTCACGTGATACATGTGTGATCAGCCACGTGATCAGTGCATGATGAGCCACGTGATCAGTGCAGGATCAATTACGTGATCAGTGCATGATCAGTCACGTGACCAGTACATGGTTGCTACGTGATCACGTTGCATGATCAGCCACGTGAGCAGAGCATGATAGCCACGTGGTCAGTGCATGATCAGTCACGTGATCAGTACATGATCAGTCACGTGAACAGTGCATGATCATTTACGTGATCTTTGCATGATCAGTCACGTTACCAGTATATGGTTGCTACGTGATCATTCCATGACGAGCCACGTGAGCAGTGCATGATAGCCACGTGATGTGTGCATGAGTTACGTGAGCAGAGTATGATCAGCCACGTGATCAGTGCATGAGTGCCACGTGATCAGTGCATGATATGTCACGTGACAGTGTGTGATCAGCCACGTGAACAGTGCATGTTCAGCCACGTGATCAGTGCATGATAGCCACGTGATCAGTGCATGATCAGTTACGTGAGCAGTGTATGATCAGCCACGTGATCAGTGCATGGTCAGACACGTGAACAGTGTATGATCAGCCACGTGATCAGTGCATGATATCCAAGTGATCAGTGCATGATCATCACGTGATCAGTGTATGATCAGCCACGTGAACAGTGCATGCTCAGTCACGTGATCTGGGCCTGCTGAGCTGCGTGATTACTGTCTGCTCATCTGCTTGACAATTGCCAGCTGAGCTGCACGATTCCTGCCTGTCATCTGCTTGACAATTGCCAGCTGTGCTGCGTAATTCCTGCCTGCTGCTTGATTATTGCCAGCTGAGCAGCATGATTCCTCACACCTGAGTTCCATGATTATTGCCTGCTGACTGTTTGATTCGTGCCTACTCAGCTCTTTGTTTATTGCCTCCAGAGGCACATGATCAGTGTATGATAGCAAACATGATCAGCGCATGATCAGTCACATGATCAGCGCCATTAAGTCACGTGATCACTACATGATAGTCATGTGATCAGTCCATGCTCAGTCACGGTATCAGTGCATGATCAGCCACGTGATCAGTGCATGATCTGTCACAAGATTAGTGTATGATCATCCACGTGATCAGTGCACGGGCAGTCATGTGATCAGTGCATGATATAGACGTGAACAGTGCATGATCAGTCTCCTGATCAGTGCATGATAGCCACGTGATCAGTGCATGATCAGTCACCTGATGGGTGTATGATCATTCACGTGACCTGTACATGGTATCTACATGATCATTGCATGATTAGCCACGTGAGTAGTTCATGATAGCCACGTGAGCACTGCATGATCAGTCACGTGATCAGTGCATGATCAGTCATGTGACCAGTACATGGTAGCTGCGATCATGGCATGATCAGCCACGTGATCAGTGCATGATAGCCACGTGATCAGTGCATGATCAGACACGTGATCAGTGCATGATCAGTCACGTGATCAGTGCATGATCAGCCACGTGATCAGTGCATGACCAGGCACGTGATCAGTGTATGTCAGCCACGTGATCAGTGCATGATAGCCACGCGATCAGTGCATGATCAGTCACGTGATCAGTGCATGATCAGTGCGTGATCAGTGCATGATCAGCCACATGATCAGTGCATGATCAATTACGTGATCAGTGCATGATCAGTTACGTGATCAGTACATGATAGCTACGTGATCATTGCCTGATAATCCACGTGATCAGTGCATGATAGCCACGTGATCAGTGCATGATAGCCACGTGATCAGTGCATGATCAGTCATGTGATAGTACGTGTGTGATCAGCCAGTGATCAGTGCATGATATCCACGTGATCAGTGCATGACAGCCACGTGATCAGTGCATGAGAGCCACGGATCAGTGCATGATCAGTCACGTGATACATGTGTGATCAGCCACGTGATCAGTGCATGATGAGCCACGTGATCAGTGCAGGATCAATTACGTGATCAGTGCATGATCAGTCACGTGACCAGTACATGGTTGCTACGTGATCGTTGCATGATCAGCCACGTGAGCAGAGCATGATAGCCACGTGATCAGTGCATGATCAGTCACGTGATCAGTACATGATCAGTCACGTGAACAGTGCATGATCATTTACGTGATCTGTGCATGATCAGTCACGTGACCAGTATATGGTTGCTACGTGATCATTCCATGACGAGCCACGTGAGCAGTGCATGATAGCCACGTGATGTGTGCATGAGTTACGTGAGCAGAGTATGATCAGCCACGTGATCAGTGCATGAGTGCCACGTGATCAGTGCATGATATGTCACGTGACAGGTGTGTGATCAGCCACGTGAACAGTGCATGTTCAGCCACGTGATCAGTGCATGATAGCCACGTGATCAGTGCATGATCAGTTACGTGAGCAGTGTATGATCAGCCACGTGATCAGTGCATGGTCAGACACGTGAACAGTGTATGATCAGCCACGTGATCAGTGCATGATATCCAAGTGATCAGTACATGATCATCACGTGATCAGTGTATGATCAGCCACGTGAACAGTGCATGCTCAGTCACGTGATCTGGGCCTGCTGAGCTGCGTGATTACTGTCTGCTCATCTGCTTGACAATTGCCAGCTGAGCTGCACGATTCCTGCCTGTCATCTGCTTGACAATTGCCAGCTGTGCTGCGTAATTCCTGCCTGTTCAGCTGCTTGATTATTGCCAGCTGAGCAGCATGATTCCTCACACCTGAGTTCCATGATTATTGCCTGCTGACTGTTTGATTCGTGCCTACTCAGCTCTTTGTTTATTGCCTCCAGAGGCACATGATCAGTGTATGATAGCAAACATGATCAGCGCATGATCAGTCACATGATCAGCGCCATTAAGTCACGTGATCACTACATGATAGTCATGTGATCAGTCCATGCTCAGTCACGGTATCAGTGCATGATCAGCCACGTGATCAGTGCATGATCTGTCACAAGATTAGTGTATGATCATCCACGTGATCAGTGCATGGGCAGTCATGTGATCAGTGCATGATATAGACGTGATCAGTGCATGATCAGTCTCGTGATCAGTGCATGATAGCCACGTGATCAGTGCATGATCAGTCACCTGATGGGTGTATGATCATTCACGTGACTTGTACATGGTAGCTACATGATCATTGCATGATCAGCCACGTGAGTAGTGCATGATAGCCACGTGATCACTGCATGATCAGTCACGTGATCAGTGCATGATCAGTCATGTGACCAGTACATGGTAGGTGCGTGATCATGGCATGATCAGCCACGTGAGCAGTGCATGATAGCCACGTGATCAGTGCATGATCAGACACGTGATCAGTGCATGATCAGTCACGTGATCAGTGCATGATCAGCCACGTGATCAGTGCATGATCAGCCACGTGATCAGTGCATGATCAGGTACGTGATCAGTGTATGATCAGCCACGTGATCAGTGCATGATAGCCACGTGATCAGTGCATGATCAGTCACGTGATCAGTGCATGATCAGTTACGTGATCAGTGCATGATCAGCCACGTGATCAGTGCATGATCAGCCACGTGATCAGTGCATGATCAGCCACGTGATCAGTGCATGATCAGTCACGTGATCAGTGCATGATAGCTACGTGATCAGTGCATGATCAGCCACGTGATCAGTGCATGATCAGCCACGTGATCAGTGCATGATAGCCACGTGATCAGTGCATGATCAGTCACGTGATCAGTGCATGATCAGTCACGTGACCAGTACATGGTAGCTACGTGATCAGTGCATGATCAGCCACGTGATCAGTGCATGATAGCCATGATCAGTGCATGATCAGTCACGTGATCAGTGCATGATCAGTCACGTGACCAGTGCATGGTAGCTGCGTGATCATGCATGATCAGCCACGTGAGCAGTGCATGATAGCCACGTGATCAGTGCATGATCAGACACGTGATCAGTGCATGATCAGTCACGTGATCAGTGATCAGCCACGTGATCAGTGCATGATCAGGCACGTGATCAGTGCATGTCAGCCACGTGATCAGTGCATGATAGCCACGTGATCAGTGCATGATCAGTCACGTGATCAGTGCATGATCAGTCATGTGATCAGTGCATGATCAGCCACGTGATCAGTGCATGACAGCCACGTGATCAGTGCATGATAGCCACGTGATCAGTGCATGATCAGTCATGTGATACGTGTGTGATCAGCCACGTGATCAGTGCATGATAGCCACGTGATCAGTGCATGATCAGCCACGTGATCAGTGCATGAGAGCCACGTGATCAGTGCATGATCAGTCACGTGATAAATGTGTGATCAGCCACGTGATCAGTGCATGATGAGCCACGTGATCAGTGCAGGATCAATTACGTGATCAGTGCATGATCAGTCACGTGACCAGTACATGGTTGCTACGTGATCGTTGCATGATCAGCCACGTGAGCAGAGCATGATAGCCACGTGATCAGTGCATGATCAGTCACGTGATCAGTACATGATCAGTCACCTGAACAGTGCATGATCATTTACGTGATCTTTGCATGATCAGTCACGTGACCAGTATATGGTTGCTACGTGATCATTCCATGACGAGCCACGTGAGCAGTGCATGATAGCCACGTGATGTGTGCATGAGCGTGAGCAGAGTATGATCAGCCACGTGATCAGTGCATGAGTGCCACGTGATCAGTGCATGATATGTCACGTGACAGGTGTGTGATCAGCCACGTGAACAGTGCATGTTCAGCCACGTGATCAGTGCATGATAGCCACGTGATCAGTGCATGATCAGTTACGTGAGCAGTGTATGATCAGCCACGTGATCAGTGCATGGTCAGACACGTGAACAGTGTATGATCAGCCACGTGATCAGTGCATGATATCCAAGTGATCAGTGCATGATCATCACGTGATCAGTGTATGATCAGCCACGTGAACAGTGCATGCTCAGTCACGTGATCTGGGCCTGCTGAGCTGCGTGATTACTGTCTGCTCATCTGCTTGACAATTGCCAGCTGAGCTGCACGATTCCTGCCTGTCATCTGCTTGACAATTGCCAGCTGTGCTGCGTAATTCCTGCCTGCTCAGCTGCTTGATTATTGCCAGCTGAGCAGCATGATTCCTCACACCTGAGTTCCATGATTATTGCCTGCTGACTGTTTGATTCGTGCCTACTCAGCTCTTTGTTTATTGCCTCCAGAGGCACATGATCAGTGTATGATAGCAAACATGATCAGCGCATGATCAGTCACATGATCAGCGCCATTAAGTCACGTGATCACTACATGATAGTCATGTGATCAGTCCATGCTCAGTCACGGTATCAGTGCATGATCAGCCACGTGATCAGTGCATGATCTGTCACAAGATTAGTGTATGATCATCCACGTGATCAGTGCATGGGCAGTCATGTGATCAGTGCATGATATAGACGTGAACAGTGCATGATCAGTCTCGTGATCAGTGCATGATAGCCACGTGATCAGTGCATGATCAGTCACCTGATGGGTGTATGATCATTCACGTGACCTGTACATGGTAGCTACATGATCATTGCATGATCAGCCACGTGAGTAGTGCATGATAGCCACGTGATCACTGCATGATCAGTCACGTGATCAGTGCATGATCAGTCATGTGACCAGTACATGGTAGCTGCGTGATCATGGCATGATCAGCCACGTGAGCAGTGCATGATAGCCACGTGATCAGTGCATGATCAGACACGTGATCAGTGCATGATCAGTCACGTGATCAGTGCATGATCAGCCACGTGATCAGTGCATGACCAGGCACGTGATCAGTGTATGTCAGCCAAGTGATCAGTGCATGATAGCCACGTGATCAGTGCATGATCAGTCACGTGATCAGTGCATGATCAGTTATGTGATCAGTGTATGATCAGCCACGTGATCAGTGCATGATCAGCCACGTGATCAGTGCATGATCACCACGTGATCAGTGCATGATCAGTCACGTGATCAGTACATGATAGCTACGTGATCATTGCATGATCAGCCACGTGATCAGTGCATGATAGCCACGTGATCAGTGCATGATAGCCACGTGATCAGTGCATGATCAGTCATGTGATACGTGTGATCAGCCACGTGATCAGTGCATGATATCCACGTGATCAGTGCATGACAGCCACGTGATCAGTGCATGAGAGCCACGTGATCAGTGCATGATCAGTCACGTGATACATGTGTGATCAGCCACGTGATCAGTGCATGATGAGCCACGTGATCAGTGCAGGATCAATTACGTGATCAGTGCATGATCAGTCACGTGACCAGTACATGGTTGCTACGTGATCGTTGCATGATCAGCCACGTGAGCAGAGCATGATAGCCACGTGATCAGTGCATGATCAGTCACGTGATCAGTACATGATCAGTCACGTGAACAGTGCATGATCATTTACGTGATCTGTGCATGATCAGTCACGTGACCAGTATGGTTGCTACGTGATCATTCCATGACGAGCCACGTGGTGCATGATAGCCACGTGATGTGTGCATGAGTTACGTGAGCAGAGTATGATCAGCCACGTGATCAGTGCATGAGTGCCACGTGATCAGTGCATGATATGTCACGTGACAGGTGTGTGATCAGCCACGTGAACAGTGCATGTTCAGCCACGTGATCAGTGCATGATAGCCACGTGATCAGTGCATGATCAGTTACGTGAGCAGTGTATGATCAGCCACGTGATCAGTGCATGGTCAGACACGTGAACAGTGTATGATCAGCCACGTGATCAGTGCATGATATCCAAGTGATCAGTGCATGATCATCACGTGATCAGTGTATGATCAGCCACGTGAACAGTGCATGCTCAGTCACGTGATCTGGGCCTGCTGAGCTGCGTGATTACTGTCTGCTCATCTGCTTGACAATTGCCAGCTGAGCTGCACGATTCCTGCCTGTCATCTGCTTGACAATTGCCAGCTGTGCTGCGAATTCCTGCCTGCTCAGCTGCTTGATTATTGCCAGCTGAGCAGCATGATTCCTCACACCTGAGTTCCATGATTATTGCCTGCTGACTGTTTGATTCGTGCCTACTCAGCTCTTTGTTTATTGCCTCCAGAGGCACATGATCAGTGTATGATAGCAAACATGATCAGCGCATGATCAGTCACATGATCAGCGCCATTAAGTCACGTGATCACTACATGATAGTCATGTGATCAGTCCATGCTCAGTCACGGTATCAGTGCATGATCAGCCACGTGATCAGTGCATGATCTGTCACATGATTAGTGTATGATCATCCACGTGATCAGTGCATGGGCAGTCATGTGATCAGTGCATGATATAGACGTGATCAGTGCATGATCAGTCTCGTGATCAGTGCATGATAGCCACGTGATCAGTGCATGATCAGTCACCTGATGGGTGTATGATCATTCACGTGACCTGTACATGGTAGCTACATGATCATTGCATGATCAGCCACGTGAGTAGTGCATGATAGCCACGTGATCAGTGCATGATCAGTCACGTGATCAGTGCATGATCAGTCATGTGACCAGTACATGGTAGCTGCGTGATCATGCATGATCAGCCACGTGAGCAGTGCATGATAGCCACGTGATCAGTGCATGATCAGACACGCAGATCAGTGCATGATCAGTCACGTGATCAGTGCATGATCAGCCACGTGATCAGTGCATGATCAGCCACGTGATCAGTGCATGATCAGGCACGTGATCAGTGTATGATCAGCCACGTGATCAGTGCATGATAGCCACGTGATCAGTGCATGATCAGTCACGTGATCAGTGCATGATCAGTCACGTGATCAGTGCATGATCAGCCACGTGATCAGTGCATGATCAGCCACGTGATCAGTGCATGATCAATCACGTGATCAGTGCATGATCAGTCACGTGATCAGTGCATGGTAGCTACGTGATCAGTGCATGATCAGCCACGTGCGTGATCAGTGCATGATCAGCCACGATCAGTGCATGATAGCCACGTGATCAGTGCATGATCAGTCACGTGATCAGTGTATGATCAGTCACGTGATCAGTACATGATAGCTACATGATCAGTGCATGATCAGCCACGTGATCAGTGCATGATAGCCACGTGATCAGTGCATGATCAGTCACGTGATCAGTGCATGATCAGTCACGTGATCAGTGCATGGTAGCTGCGTGATCATGCATGATCAGCCACGTGATCAGTGCATGATAGCCACGTGATCAGTGCATGATCAGCCACGTGATCAGTGCATGATCAGTCACGTGATCAGTGCATGATCAGCCACGTGATCAGTGCATGATCAGGCACGTGATCAGTGCATGATCAGCCACGTGATCAGTGCATGATAGCCACGTGATCAGTGCATGATCAGTCACGTGATCAGTGCATGATCAGTCACGTGATCAGTGCATGATCAGCCACGTGATCAGTGCATGATCAGCCACGTGATCAGTGCATGATAGCCACGTGATCAGTGCATGATCAGTCATGTGATACGTGTGTGATCAGCCACGTGATCAGTGCATGATATCCACGTGATCAGTGCATGACAGCCACGTGATCAGTGCATGAGAGCCACGTGATCAGTGCATGATCAGTCACGTGATACATGTGTGATCAGCCACGTGATCAGTGCATGATGAGCCACGTGATCAGTGCAGGATCAATTACGTGATCAGTGCATGATCAGTCACGTGACCAGTACATGGTTGCTACGTGATCGTTGCATGATCAGCCACGTGAGCAGAGCATGATAGCCACGTGATCAGTGCATGATCAGTCACGTGATCAGTACATGATCAGTCACGTGAACAGTGCATGATCAT
The DNA here is from genome assembly GCF_032452875.1 of Bos javanicus. Classification (NCBI taxonomy): domain Eukaryota; kingdom Metazoa; phylum Chordata; class Mammalia; order Artiodactyla; family Bovidae; genus Bos; species Bos javanicus. The sequence continues at coordinate 62,036 of NW_026894707.1, read as the reverse complement.
TTACGTGATCTTTGCATGATCAGTCACGTGACCAGTATATGGTTGCTACGTGATCATTCCATGACGAGCCACGTGAGCAGTGCATGATAGCCACGTGATGTGTGCATGAGTTACGTGAGCAGAGTATGATCAGCCACGTGATCAGTGCATGAGTGCCACGTGATCAGTGCATGATATGTCACGTGACAGGTGTGTGATCAGCCACGTGAACAGTGCATGTTCAGCCACGTGATCAGTGCATGATAGCCACGTGATCAGTGCATGATCAGTTACGTGAGCAGTGTATGATCAGCCACGTGATCAGTGCATGGTCAGACACGTGAACAGTGTATGATCAGCCACGTGATCAGTGCATGATATCCAAGTGATCAGTGCATGATCATCACGTGATCAGTGTATGATCAGCCACGTGAACAGTGCATGCTCAGTCACGTGATCTGGGCCTGCTGAGCTGCGTGATTACTGTCTGCTCATCTGCTTGACAATTGCCAGCTGAGCTGCACGATTCCTGCCTGTCATCTGCTTGACAATTGCCAGCTGTGCTGCGTAATTCCTGCCTGCTCAGCTGCTTGATTATTGCCAGCTGAGCAGCATGATTCCTCACACCTGAGTTCCATGATTATTGCCTGCTGACTGTTTGATTCGTGCCTACTCAGCTCTTTGTTTATTGCCTCCAGAGGCACATGATCAGTGTATGATAGCAAACATGATCAGCGCATGATCAGTCACATGATCAGCGCCATTAAGTCACGTGATCACTACATGATAGTCATGTGATCAGTCCATGCTCAGTCACGGTATCAGTGCATGATCAGCCACGTGATCAGTGCATGATCTGTCACAAGATTAGTGTATGATCATCCACGTGATCAGTGCATGGGCAGTCATGTGATCAGTGCATGATATAGACGTGAACAGTGCATGATCAGTCTCGTGATCAGTGCATGATAGCCACGTGATCAGTGCATGATCAGTCACCTGATGGGTGTATGATCATTCACGTGACCTGTACATGGTAGCTACATGATCATTGCATGATCAGCCACGTGAGTAGTGCATGATAGCCACGTGATCACTGCATGATCAGTCACGTGATCAGTGCATGATCAGTCATGTGACCAGTACATGGTAGCTGCGTGATCATGCATGATCAGCCACGTGAGCAGTGCATGATAGCCACGTGATCAGTGCATGATCAGACACGTGATCAGTGCATGATCAGTCACGTGATCAGTGCATGATCAGCCACGTGATCAGTGCATGACCAGGCACGTGATCAGTGTATGTCAGCCAAGTGATCAGTGCATGATAGCCACGTGATCAGTGCATGATCAGTCACGTGATCAGTGCATGATCAGTTACGTGATCAGTGCATGATCAGCCACGTGATCAGTGCATGATCAGCCACATGATCAGTGCATGATCAATTATGCGATCAGTGCATGATCAGTCACGTGACCAGTACATGATAGCCACGTGATCATTGCATGATCAGCCACGTGATCAGTGCATGATAGCCACGTGATCAGTGCATGATCAGCCACGTGATCAGTGCATGATCAGTCACGTGATACGTGTGTGATCAGCCACGTGATCAGTGCATGATATCCACGTGATCAGTGCATGACAGCCACGTGATCAGTGCATGAGAGCCACGGATCAGTGCATGATCAGTCACGTGATACATGTGTGATCAGCCACGTGATCAGTGCATGATGAGCCACGTGATCAGTGCATGATCAATTACGTGATCAGTGCATGATCAGTCACGTGACCAGTACATGGTTGCTACGTGATCGTTGCATGATCAGCCACGTGAGCAGTGCATGATAGCCACGTGATCAGTGCATGATCAGTCACGTGATCAGTACATGATCAGTCACGTGATCAGTGCATGATCATTTACGTGATCAGTGCATGATCAGTCACGTGATCAGTATATGGTAGCCACGTGATCATTGCATGACAGCCACGTGATCAGTGCATGATAGCCACGTGATGTGTGCATGAGTTACGTGAGCAGAGTATGATCAGCCACGTGATCAGTGCATGAGTGCCACGTGATCAGTGCATGATATGTCACGTGACAGTGTGTGATCAGCCACGTGATCAGTGCATGATCAGCCACGTGATCAGTGCATGATAGCCACGTGATCAGTGCATGATCAGTCACGTGATCAGTGTATGATCAGCCACGTGATCAGTGCATGATCAGACACGTGATCAGTGCATGATCAGCCACGTGATCAGTGCATGATAGCCACGTGATCAGTGCATGATCAGTCACGTGATCAGTGCATGATCAGCCACGTGATCAGTGCATGATCAGTCACGTGATTAGTGTATGATCATCCACGTGATCAGTGCATGGGCAGTCATGTGATCAGTGCATGATATAGACGTGAACAGTGCATGATCAGTCACGTGATCAGTGCATGATAGCCACGTGATCAGTGCATGATCAGTCACCTGATCAGTGTATGATCATTCACGTGACCTAGTGCATGGTAGCTACATGATCATTGCATGATCAGCCACGTGATCAGTGCATGATAGCCACGTGATCAGTGCATGATCAGTCACGTGATCAGTGCATGATCAGTCATGTGATCAGTACATGATAGCTGCGTGATCATGCATGATCAGCCACGTGATCAGTGCATGATAGCCACGTGATCAGTGCATGATCAGTCACGTGATCAGTGCATGATCAGTCACGTGATCAGTGCATGATCAGCCACGTGATCAGTGCATGACCAGGCACGTGATCAGTGCATGTCAGCCAAGTGATCAGTGCATGATAGCCACGTGATCAGTGCATGATCAGTCACGTGATCAGTGCATGATCAGTTATGTGATCAGTGCATGATCAGCCACGTGATCAGTGCATGATCAGCCACATGATCAGTGCATGATCAATTACGTGATCAGTGCATGATCAGTCACGTGATCAGTACATGGTAGCTACGTGATCATTGCATGATCAGCCACGTGATCAGTGCATGATAGCCACGTGATCAGTGCATGATAGCCACGTGATCAGTGCATGATCAGTCATGTGATACGTGTGTGATCAGCCACGTGATCAGTGCATGATATCCACGTGATCAGTGCATGACAGCCACGTGATCAGTGCATGAGAGCCACGTGATCAGTGCATGATCAGTCACGTGATACATGTGTGATCAGCCACGTGATCAGTGCATGATGAGCCACGTGATCAGTGCAGGATCAATTACGTGATCAGTGCATGATCAGTCACGTGACCAGTACATGGTTGCTACGTGATCGTTGCATGATCAGCCACGTGAGCAGAGCATGATAGCCACGTGATCAGTGCATGATCAGTCACGTGATCAGTACATGATCAGTCACGTGAACAGTGCATGATCATTTACGTGATCTTGCATGATCAGTCACGTACCAGTATATGGTTGCTACGTGATCATTCCATGACGAGCCACGTGAGCAGTGCATGATAGCCACGTGATGTGTGCATGAGTTACGTGAGCAGAGTATGATCAGCCACGTGATCAGTGCATGAGTGCCACGTGATCAGTGCATGATATGTCACGTGACAGGTGTGTGATCAGCCACGTGAACAGTGCATGTTCAGCCACGTGATCAGTGCATGATAGCCACGTGATCAGTGCATGATCAGTTACGTGAGCAGTGTATGATCAGCCACGTGATCAGTGCATGGTCAGACACGTGAACAGTGTATGATCAGCCACGTGATCAGTGCATGATATCCAGTGATCAGTGCATGATCATCACGTGATCAGTGTATGATCAGCCACGTGAACAGTGCATGCTCAGTCACGTGATCTGGGCCTGCTGAGCTGCGTGATTACTGTCTGCTCATCTGCTTGACAATTGCCAGCTGAGCTGCACGATTCCTGCCTGTCATCTGCTTGACAATTGCCAGCTGTGCTGCGTAATTCCTGCCTGCTCAGCTGCTTGATTATTGCCAGCTGAGCAGCATGATTCCTCACACCTGAGTTCCATGATTATTGCCTGCTGACTGTTTGATTCGTGCCTACTCAGCTCTTTGTTTATTGCCTCCAGAGGCACATGATCAGTGTATGATAGCAAACATGATCAGCGCATGATCAGTCACATGATCAGCGCCATTAAGTCACGTGATCACTACATGATAGTCATGTGATCAGTCCATGCTCAGTCACGGTATCAGTGCATGATCAGCCACGTGATCAGTGCATGATCTGTCACAAGATTAGTGTATGATCATCCACGTGATCAGTGCACGGGCAGTCATGTGATCAGTGCATGATATAGACGTGAACAGTGCATGATCAGTCTCGTGATCAGTGCATGATAGCCACGTGATCAGTGCATGATCAGTCACCTGATGGGTGTGATCATTCACGTGACCTGTACATGGTAGCTACATGATCATTGCATGATCAGCCACGTGAGTAGTGCATGATAGCCACGTGATCACTGCATGATCAGTCACGTGATCAGTGCATGATCAGTCATGTGACCAGTACATGGTAGCTGCGTGATCATGGCATGATCAGCCACGTGAGCAGTGCATGATAGCCACGTGATCAGTGCATGATCAGACACGTGATCAGTGCATGATCAGTCACGTGATCAGTGCATGATCAGCCACGTGATCAGTGCATGACCAGGCACGTGATCAGTGTATGTCAGCCAAGTGATCAGTGCATGATAGCCACGTGATCAGTGCATGATCAGTCACGTGATCAGTGCATGATCAGTTATGTGATCAGTGTATGATCAGCCACGTGATCAGTGCATGATCAGCCACATGATCAGTGCATGATCAACACGTGATCAGTGCATGATCAGTCACGTGACCAGTACATGGTAGCTACGTGATTGCCTGATCAGCCACGTGATCAGTGCATGATAGCCACGTGATCAGTGCATGATAGCCACGTGATCAGTGCATGATCAGTCATGTGATACGTGTGTGATCAGCCACGTGATCAGTGCATGATATCCACGTGATCAGTGCATGACAGCCACGTGATCAGTGCATGAGAGCCACGTGATCAGTGCATGATCAGTCACGTGATACATGTGTGATCAGCCACGTGATCAGTGCATGATGAGCCACGTGATCAGTGCATGATCAATTACGTGATCAGTGCATGATCAGTCACGTGACCAGCATGGTTGCTACGTGATCGTTGCATGATCAGCCACGTGAGCAGAGCATGATAGCCACGTGATCAGTGCATGATCAGTCACGTGATCAGTACATGATCAGTCACGTGAACAGTGCATGATCATTTACGTGATCTTTGCATGATCAGTCACGTTACCAGTATATGGTTGCTACGTGATCATTCCATGACGAGCCACGTGAGCAGTGCATGATAGCCACGTGATGTGTGCATGAGTTACGTGAGCAGAGTATGATCAGCCACGTGATCAGTGCATGAGTGCCACGTGATCAGTGCATGATATGTCACGTGACAGGTGTGTGATCAGCCACGTGAACAGTGCATGTTCAGCCACGTGATCAGTGCATGATAGCCACGTGATCAGTGCATGATCAGTTACGTGAGCAGTGCATGATCAGCCACGTGATCAGTGCATGGTCAGACACGTGAACAGTGTATGATCAGCCACGTGATCAGTGCATGATATCCAAGTGATCAGTGCATGATCATCACGTGATCAGTATGATCAGCCACGTGAACAGTGCATGCTCAGTCACGTGATCTGGGCCTGCTGAGCTGCGTGATTACTGTCTGCTCATCTGCTTGACAATTGCCAGCTGAGCTGCACGATTCCTGCCTGTCATCTGCTTGACAATTGCCAGCTGTGCTGCGAATTCTGCCTGCTCAGCTGCTTGATTATTGCCAGCTGAGCAGCATGATTCCTCACACCTGAGTTCCATGATTATTGCCTGCTGACTGTTTGATTCGTGCCTACTCAGCTCTTTGTTTATTGCCTCCAGAGGCACATGATCAGTGTATGATAGCAAACATGATCAGCGCATGATCAGTCACATGATCAGCCCCATTAAGTCACGTGATCACTACATGATAGTCATGTGATCAGTCCATGCTCAGTCACGGTATCAGTGCATGATCAGCCACGTGATCAGTGCATGATCTGTCACAAGATTAGTGTATGATCATCCACGTGATCAGTGCATGGGCAGTCATGTGATCAGTGCATGATATAGACGTGAACAGCATGATCAGTCTCGTGATCAGTGCATGATCAGCCACGTGATCAGTGCATGATAGCCACGTGATCAGTGCATGATCAGTCACGTGATCAGTGCATGATCAGTCATGTGACCAGTACATGGTAGCTACGTGATCATGCATGATCAGCCACGTGATCAGTGCATGATAGCCACGCGATCAGTGCATGATCAGACACGATCAGTGCATGATCAGTCACGTGATCAGTGCATGATCAGCCACGTGATCAGTGCATGATCAGGCACGTGATCAGTGTATGTCAGCCAAGTGATCAGTGCATGATAGCCACGTGATCAGTGCATGATCAGTCACGTGATCAGTGCATGATCAGTTACGTGATCAGCGATCAGCCACGTGATCAGTGCATGATCAGCCACATGATCAGTGCATGATCACCATGTGATCAGTGCATGATCAGTCACGTGTGCCAGTACATGGTAGCTACGTGATCATTGCATGATCAGCCACGTGATCAGTGCATGATAGCCACGTGATCAGTGCATGATAGCCACGTGATCAGTGCATGATCAGTCATGTGATACGTGTGATCAGCCACGTGATCAGTGCATGATATCCACGTGATCAGTGCATGACAGCCACGTGATCAGTGCATGAGAGCCACGGATCAGTGCATGATCAGTCACGTGATACGTGATCAGCCACGTGATCAGTGCATGATGAGCCACGTGATCAGTGCAGGATCAATTACGTGATCAGTGCATGATCAGTCACGTGACCAGTACATGGTTGCTACGTGATCGTTGCATGATCAGCCACGTGAGCAGAGCATGATAGCCATGATCAGTGCATGATCAGTCACGTGATCAGTACATGATCAGTCACGTGAACAGTGCATGATCATTTACGTGATCTTTGCATGATCAGTCACGTACCAGTATATGGTAGCTACGTGATCATTCCATGACGAGCCACGTGAGCAGTGCATGATAGCCACGTGATGTGTGCATGAGTTACGTGAGCAGAGTATGATCAGCCACGTGATCAGTGCATGAGTGCCACGTGATCAGTGCATGATATGTCACGTGACAGGTGTGTGATCAGCCACGTGAACAGTGCATGTTCAGCCACGTGATCAGTGCATGATAGCCACGTGATCAGTGCATGATCAGTTACGTGAGCAGTGTATGATCAGCCACGTGATCAGTGCATGGTCAGACACGTGAACAGTGTATGATCAGCCACGTGATCAGTGCATGATATCCAAGTGATCAGTGCATGATCATCACGTGATCAGTGTATGATCAGCCACGTGAACAGTGCATGCTCAGTCACGTGATCTGGGCCTGCTGAGCTGCGTGATTACTGTCTGCTCATCTGCTTGACAATTGCCAGCTGAGCTGCACGATTCCTGCCTGTCATCTGCTTGACAATTGCCAGCTGTGCTGCGTAATTCCTGCCTGCTCAGCTGCTTGATTATTGCCAGCTGAGCAGCATGATTCCTCACACCTGAGTTCCATGATTATTGCCTGCTGACTGTTTGATTCGTGCCTACTCAGCTCTTGGTTTATTGCCTCCAGAGGCACATGATCAGTGTATGATAGCAAACATGATCAGCATGATCAGTCACATGATCAGCGCCATTAAGTCACGTGATCACTGCATGATAGTCATGTGATCAGTCCATGCTCAGTCACGGTATCAGTGCATGATCAGCCACGTGATCAGTGCATGATCTGTCACAAGATTAGTGTATGATCATCCACGTGATCAGTGCATGGGCAGTCATGTGATCAGTGCATGATATAGACGTGAACAGTGCATGATCAGTCTCGTGATCAGTGCATGATAGCCACGTGATCAGTGCATGATCAGTCACCTGATGGGTGTATGATCATTCACGTGACTTGTACATGGTAGCTACATGATCATTGCATGATCAGCCACGTGAGTAGTGCATGATAGCCACGTGATCACTGCATGATCAGTCACGTGATCAGTGCATGATCAGTCATGTGACCAGTACATGGTAGCTGCGTGATCATGCATGATCAGCCACGTGAGCAGTGCATGATAGCCACGTGATCAGTGCATGATCAGACACGTGATCAGTGCATGATCAGTCACGTGATCAGTGCATGATCAGCCACGTGATCAGTGCATGATCAGCCACGTGATCAGTGCATGATCAGGCACGTGATCAGTGTATGTCAGCCACGTGATCAGTGCATGATAGCCACGTGATCAGTGCATGATCAGTCACGTGATCAGTGCATGATCAGTTACGTGATCAGTGCATGATCAGCCACGTGATCAGTGCATGATCAGCCACATCAGTGCATGATCAATCACGTGATCAGTGCATGATCAGTCACGTGACCAGTGCATGGTAGCTACGTGATCATTGCATGATCAGCCACGTGATCAGTGCATGATAGCCACGTGATCAGTGCATGATCAGTCACGTGATCAGTGTATGATCAGCCACGTGATCAGTGCATGATCAGCCACGTGATCAGTGCATGATCAGTCACGTGATCAGTGCATGATCAGTTACGTGATCAGTGCATGATCAGCCACGTGATCAGTGCATGATCAGCCACGTGATCAGTGCATGATAGCCACGTGATCAGTGCATGATCAGCACGTGATACGTGCATGATCAGCCACGTGATCAGTGCATGATATCCACGCGATCAGTGCATGATCAGCCACGTGATCAGTGCATGATAGCCACGTGATCAGTGCATGATCAGTCACGTGATACATGTGTGATCAGCCACGTGATCAGTGCATGATGAGCCACGTGATCAGTGCATGATCAATCACGTGATCAGTGCATGATCAGTCACGTGACCAGTACATGATTGCTACGTGATCGTTGCATGATCAGCCACGTGAGCAGTGCATGATAGCCACGTGATCAGTGCATGATCAGTCACGTGATCAGTACATGATCAGTCACGTGAACAGTGCATGATCATTTACGTGATCTTTGCATGATCAGTCACGTGACCAGTATATGGTTGCTACGTGATCATTCCATGATCAGCCACGTGAGCAGTGCATGATAGCCACGTGATGTGTGCATGAGTTACTTGAGCAGAGTATGATCAGCCACGTGATCAGTGCATGAGTGCCACGTGATCAGTGCATGATATGTCACGTGACAGGTGTGTGATCAGCCACGTGAACAGTGCATGTTCAGCCACGTGATCAGTGCATGATAGCCACGTGATCAGTGCATGATCAGTTACGTGAGCAGTGTATGATCAGCCACGTGATCAGTGCATGGTCAGACACGTGAACAGTGTATGATCAGCCACGTGATCAGTGCATGATATCCAAGTGATCAGTGCATGATCATCACGTGATCAGTGTATGATCAGCCACGTGAACAGTGCATGCTCAGTCACGTGATCTGGGCCTGCTGAGCTGCGTGATTACTGTCTGCTCATCTGCTTGACAATTGCCAGCTGAGCTGCACGATTCCTGCCTGTCATCTGCTTGACAATTGCCAGCTGTGCTGCGTAATTCCTGCCTGCTCAGCTGCTTGATTATTGCCAGCTGAGCAGCATGATTCCTCACACCTGAGTTCCATGATTATTGCCTGCTGACTGTTTGATCGTGCCTACTCAGCTCTTTGTTTATTGCCTCCAGAGGCACATGATCAGTGTATGATAGCAAACATGATCAGCGCATGATCAGTCACATGATCAGCGCCATTAAGTCACGTGATCACTACATGATAGTCATGTGATCAGTCCATGCTCAGTCACGGTATCAGTGCATGATCAGCCACGTGATCAGTGCATGATCTGTCATAAGATTAGTGTATGATCATCCACGTGATCAGTGCACGGCAGTCATGTGATCAGTGCATGATATAGACGTGAACAGTGCATGATCAGTTCGTGATCAGTGCATGATAGCCACGTGATCAGTGCATGATCAGTCACTGATGGGTGTATGATCATTCACGTGACCTGTACATGGTAGCTACATGATCATTGCATGATCAGCCACGTGAGTAGTTCATGATAGCCACGTGATCACTGCATGATCAGTCACGTGATCAGTGCATGATCAGTCATGTGACCAGTACATGGTAGGCGTGATCGGCATGATCAGCCACGTGAGCAGTGCATGATAGCCACGTGATCAGTGCATGATCAGACACGATCAGTGCATGATCAGTCACGTGATCAGTGCATGATCAGCCACGTGATCAGTGCATGACCAGGCACGTGATCAGTGTATGTCAGCCACGTGATCAGTGCATGATAGCCACGTGATCAGTGCATGATCAGTCACGTGATCAGTGCATGATCAGTTACGTGATCAGTGTATGATCAGCCACGTGATCAGTGCATGATCAGCCACATGATCAGTGCATGATCAATTACGCGATCAGTGCATGATCAGTTACGCGACCAGTACATGGTAGCTACGCGATCATTGCCTGATCAGCCACGCGATCAGTGCATGATAGCCACGTGATCAGTGCATGATAGCCACGTGATCAGTGCATGATCAGTCACGTGATACGCGTGTGATCAGCCACGTGATCAGTGCATGATATCCACGTGATCAGTGCATGACAGCCACGTGATCAGTGCATGAGAGCCATGATCAGTGCATGATCAGTCACGTGATACATGTGTGATCAGCCACGTGATCAGTGCATGATGAGCCACGTGATCAGTGCAGGATCAATTACGTGATCAGTGCATGATCAGTCACGTGACCAGTACATGGTTGCTACGTGATCGCTGCATGATCAGCCACGTGAGCAGAGCATGATAGCCACGTGGTCAGTGCATGATCAGTCACGTGATCAGTACATGATCAGTCACGCGAACAGTGCATGATCATTTACGTGATCTGTGCATGATCAGTCACGTGACCAGTATATGGTTGCCACGTGATCATTCCATGATCAGCCATGAGCAGTGCATGATAGCCACGTGATGTGTGCATGATCAGTTACGTGAGCAGAGTATGATCAGCCACGTGATCAGTGCATGAGTGCCACGTGATCAGTGCATGATATGTCACGTGACAGGTGTGTGATCAGCCACGTGAACAGTGCATGTTCAGCCACGCGATCAGTGCATGATAGCCACGTGATCAGTGCATGATCAGTTACGTGCAGCATGATCAGCCACGTGATCAGTGCATGGTCAGACACGCGAACAGTGTATGATCAGCCACGTGATCAGTGCATGATATCCAAGTGATCAGTGCATGATCATCACGTGATCAGTGTATGATCAGCCACGCGAACAGTGCATGCTCAGTCACGTGATCTGGGCCTGCTGAGCTGCGTGATTACTGTCTGCTCATCTGCTTGACAATTGCCAGCTGAGCTGCACGATTCCTGCCTGTCATCTGCTTGACAATTGCCAGCTGTGCTGCGTAATTCCTGCCTGCTCAGCTGCTTGATTATTGCCAGCTGAGCAGCATGATTCCTCACACCTGAGTTCCATGATTATTGCCTGCTGACTGTTTGATTCGTGCCTACTCAGCTCTTTGTTTATTGCCTCCAGAGGCACATGATCAGTGTATGATAGCAAACATGATCAGCGCATGATCAGTCACATGATCAGCGCCATTAAGTCACGTGATCACTACATGATAGTCATGTGATCAGTCCATGCTCAGTCACGGTATCAGTGCATGATCAGCCACGTGATCAGTGCATGATCTGTCACAAGATTAGTGTATGATCATCCACGTGATCAGTGCACGGGCAGTCATGTGATCAGTGCATGATAGAGACGTGAACAGTGCATGATCAGTCTTTGATCAGTGCATGATAGCCACGTGATCAGTGCATGATCAGTCACCTGATGGGTGTATGATCATTCACGTGACCTGTACATGGTAGCTACATGATCATTGCATGATCAGCCACGTGAGTAGTTCATGATAGCCACGTGATCACTGCATGATCAGTCACGTGATCAGTGCATGATCAGTCATGTGACCAGTACATGGTAGCTGCGTGATCATGGCATGATCAGCCACGTGGAGCAGTGCATGATAGCCACGTGATCAGTGCATGATCAGTCACGTGATCAGTGCATGATCAGTCGTGATCAGTGCATGATCAGCCACGTGATCAGTGCATGATCAGCCACGTGATCAGTGCATGATCAGGCACGTGATCAGTGTATGTCAGCCAAGTGATCAGTGCATGATAGCCACGTGATCAGTGCATGATCAGTCACGTGATCAGTGCATGATCAGTTATGTGATCAGTGTATGATCAGCCACGTGATCAGTGCATGATCAGCCACATGATCAGTGCATGATCAATTACGTGATCAGTGCATGATCAGTCACGTGACCAGTACATGGTAGCACGTGATCATTGCCTGATCAGCCACGTGATCAGTGCATGATAGCCACGCGATCAGTGCATGATAGCCACGTGATCAGTGCATGATCAGTCATGTGATACGTGTGTGATCAGCCACGTGATCAGTGCATGATATCCGATCAGTGCATGACAGCCACGTGATCAGTGCATGAGAGCCACGATCAGTGCATGATCAGTCACGTGATACATGTGTGATCAGCCACGTGATCAGTGCATGATGAGCCACGTGATCAGTGCATGATCAATTACGTGATCAGTGCATGATCAGTCACGTGACCAGTACATGGTTGCCACGTGATCGTTGCATGATCAGCCACGTGAGCAGAGCATGATAGCCACGTGGTCAGTGCATGATCAGTCACGTGATCAGTACATGATCAGTCACGTGAACAGTGCATGATCATTTACGTGATCTTGCATGATCAGTCACGTGACCAGTATATGGTTGCTACGTGATCATTCCATGACGAGCCACGTGAGCAGTGCATGATAGCCACGTGATGTGTGCATGAGTTACGTGAGCAGAGTATGATCAGCCACGTGATCAGTGCATGAGTGCCACGTGATCAGTGCATGATATCACGTGACAGGTGTGTGATCAGCCACGTGAACAGTGCATGTTCAGCCACGTGATCAGTGCATGATAGCCACGTGATCAGTGCATGATCAGTTACGTGAGCAGTGTATGATCAGCCACGTGATCAGTGCATGGTCAGACACGTGATCAGTGTATGATCAGCCACGTGATCAGTGCATGATATCCAAGTGATCAGTGTATGATCATCACGTGATCAGTGTATGATCAGCCACGTGAACAGTGCATGCTCAGTCACGTGATCTGGGCCTGCTGAGCTGCGTGATTACTGTCTGCTCATCTGCTTGACAATTGCCAGCTGAGCTGCACGATTCCTGCCTGTCATCTGCTTGACAATTGCCAGCTGTGCTGCGTAATTCCTGCCTGCTCAGCTGCTTGATTATTGCCAGCTGAGCAGCATGATTCCTCACACCTGAGTTCCATGATTATTGCCTGCTGACTGTTTGATTCGTGCCTACTCAGCTCTTTGTTTATTGCCTCCAGAGGCACATGATCAGTGTATGATAGCAAACATGATCAGCGCATGATCAGTCACATGATCAGCGCCATTAAGTCACGTGATCACTACATGATAGTCATGTGATCAGTCCATGCTCAGTCACGGTATCAGTGCATGATCAGCCACGTGATCAGTGCATGATCTGTCACAAGATTAGTGTATGATCATCCACGTGATCAGTGCACGGCAGTCATGTGATCAGTGCATGATATAGACGTGATCAGTGCATGATCAGTCTCGTGATCAGTGCATGATAGCCACGTGATCAGTGCATGATCAGTCACCTGATGGGTGTATGATCATTCACGTGACCTGTACATGGTAGCTACATGATCATTGCATGATCAGCCACGTGAGTAGTGCATGATAGCCACGTGATCACTGCATGATCAGTCACGTGATCAGTGCATGATCAGTCATGTGACCAGTACATGGTAGCTGCGTGATCATGCATGATCAGCCACGTGAGCAGTGCATGATAGCCACGTGATCAGTGCATGATCAGACACGTGATCAGTGCATGATCAGTCACGTGATCAGTGCATGATCAGTCAACGTGATCAGTGCATGACCAGGCACGTGATCAGTGTATGTCAGCCACGTGATCAGTGCATGATAGCCACGTGATCAGTGCATGATCAGTCACGTGATCAGTGCATGATCAGTCATGTGATCAGTGCATGATCAGCCACGTGATCAGTGCATGATCAGCCACGTGATCAGTGCATGATAGCCACGTGATCAGTGCATGACCAGTCATGTGATACGTGTGTGATAAGCCACGTGATCAGTGCATGATATCCACGTGATCAGTGCATGATCAGCCACGTGATCAGTGCATGATGAGCCACGTGATCAGTGCAGGATCAATTACGTGATCAGTGCATGATCAGTCACGTGACCAGTACATGGTTGCATCACGTGATCAGTGTACATCAGCCACGTGATCAGTGCATGATCAGCCACGTGATCAGTGCATGATCAATTGATGTGATCAGTGCATGATCAGCGATCAGCATGGCAGTGCTACGTGATCAGTGCATGATCAGCCACGTGATCAGTGCATGATAGCCACGTGATCAGTGCATGATAGCCACGTGATCAGTGCATGATCAGTCATGTGATACAGTGCATGATCAGCCACGTGATCAGTGCATGATATCCACGTGATCAGTGCATGATAGCCACGTGATCAGTGCATGATAGCACACGTGATCAGTGCATGATCAGCCACGTGATACATGTGTGATCAGCCACGTGATCAGTGCATGATCAGCCACGTGATCAGTGCATGATCGCCACGTGATCAGTGCATGATCAGTCACGTGATCAGTGCATGGTTGCCACGTGATCGTGCATGATCAGCCACGTGATCAGTGCATGATAGCCACGTGATCAGTGCATGATCAGTCACGTGATCAGTGCATGATCAGCCACGTGAACAGTGATCATTTACGTGATCGTGCTGATCAGTCATGACTCAGTATATGTAGCTACGTGATCATGCTGCCATGACCAGCCACGGAGTGCATGTTCACGTGATGTGCATGAGTTACGTGATCAGTGTATGATCAGCCACGTGATCAGTGCATGAGTGCCACGTGATCAGTGCATGATATGTCACGTGACAGTGTGTGATCAGCCACGTGATCAGTGCATGTTCAGCCACGTGATCAGTGCATGATAGCCACGTGATCAGTGCATGATCAGTCACGTGATCAGTGTGCATGATCAGCCACGTGATCAGTGCATGGTCAGACACGTGATCAGTGTATGATCAGCCACGTGATCAGTGCATGATGACCATGTGATCAGTGCATGATCAGTCACGTGATCAGTGCATGATCAGCCACGTGATCAGTGCATGATCAGTCACGTGATCAGTGCATGATCAGCCACGTGATCAGTGCATGGCAGCCATGTGATCAGTGCATGATATAGACGTGATCAGTGCATGATCAGTCTCGTGATCAGTGATGATAGCCACGTGATCAGTGCATGATCAGTCACCTGATGCAGTGTATGATCATTCACGTGATCTGTACATGGTAGCTACGTGATCATTGCATGATCAGCCACGTGATCAGTGCATGATAGCCACGTGATCAGTGCATGATCAGTCACGTGATCAGTGCATGATCAGCCACGTGATCAGTACATGATAGGCGTGATCAGTGCATGATCAGCCATGATCAGTGCATGATAGCCACGTGATCAGTGCATGATCAGTCACGTGATCAGTATGATCAGTCACGTGATCAGTGCATGATCAGCCACGTGATCAGTGCATGACCAGCACGTGATCAGTGTATGTCAGCCAAGTGATCAGTGCATGATAGCCACGTGATCAGTGCATGATCAGTCATGATCAGTGCATGATCAGTCATGTGATCAGTGCATGATAGCCACGTGATCAGTGCATGATCAGCCACGATCAGTCAGTGCATGATCACCACGTGATCAGTGCATGATCAGTCACGTGATCAGTGCATGATAGCCACGTGATCAGTGCATGATCAGCCACGTGATCAGTGCATGATAGCCACGTGATCAGTGCATGATAGCCACGTGATCAGTGCATGATCAGTCATGGATATGTGTGTGATCAGCCACGTGATCAGTGCATGATATCCACGTGATCAGTGCATGACAGCCACGTGATCAGTGCATGAGAGCCACGGGATCAGTGCATGATCAGTCACGTGATACATGTGTGATCAGCCACGTGATCAGTGCATGATGAGCCACGTGATCAGTGATCAATTACGTGATCAGTGCATGATCAGTCACGTGACCAGTACATGGTTGCTACGTGATCGTTGCATGATCAGCCACGTGAGCAGAGCATGATAGCCACGTGATCAGTGCATGATCAGTCACGTGATCAGTACATGATCAGTCACGTGAACAGTGCATGATCATTATGATCTTTGCATGATCAGTCACGTGACCAGTATATGGTTGCTACGTGATCATTCCATGACGAGCCACGTGAGCAGTGCATGATAGCCACGTGATGTGTGCATGAGTTACGTGAGCAGAGTATGATCAGCCACGTGATCAGTGCATGAGTGCCACGTGATCAGTGCATGATATGTCACGTGACAGTGTGTGATCAGCCACGTGATCAGTGCATGTTCAGCCACGTGATCAGTGCATGATAGCCACGTGATCAGTGCATGATCAGTTACGTGATCAGTGTATGATCAGCCACGTGATCAGTGCATGGTCAGACACGTGATCAGTGTATGATCAGCCACGTGATCAGTGCATGATATCCAAGTGATCAGTGCATGATCATCACGTGATCAGTGCATGATCAGCCACGTGAACAGTGCATGATCAGTCACGTGATGCTGAGCTGCGTGATTACTGTCTGCTCATCTGCTTGACAATTGCCAGCTGAGCTGCACGATTCCTGCCTGTCATCTGCTTGACAATTGCCAGCTGTGCTGCGTAATTCCTGCCTGCTCAGCTGCTTGATTATTGCCAGCTGAGCAGCATGATTCCTCACACCTGAGTTCCATGATTATGCCTGCTGACTGTTTGATCGTGCCTACTCAGCTCTTTGTTTATTGCCTCCAGAGGCACGTGATCAGTGCATGATAGCAAACATGATCAGCGCATGATCAGTCACATGATCAGCGCCATTAAGTCACGTGATCAGTACATGATAGTCATGTGATCAGTCCATGCTCAGTCACGGTATCAGTGCATGATCAGCCACGTGATCAGTGCATGATCTGTCACATGATTAGTATGATCAGCCACGTGATCAGTGCATGGGCAGTCATGTGATCAGTGCATGATATAGACGTGATCAGTGCATGATCAGTCACGTGATCAGTGCATGATCACCACGTGATCAGTGCATGATCAGTCACGTGATCAGTGCATGATAGCCAGTGATCATGCATGATCAGCCACGTGATCAGTGCATGATAGCCACGTGATCAGTGCATGATCAGCCACGTGATCAGTGCATGATCAGTCACGTGATCAGTGCATGATCAGCCACGTGATCAGTGCATGATCAGCCACGTGATCAGTGCATGATCAGCCACGTGATCAGTGCATGATCAACACGTGATCAGTGCATGATCAGTCACGTGATCAGTGCATGATCAGTCATGATCAGTGCATGATCAGCCACGTGATCAGTGCATGATCAGCCACGTGATCAGTGCATGATAGCCACGTGATCAGTGCATGATCAGTCATGTGATACGTGTGTGATCAGCCACGTGATCAGTGCATGATATCCACGTGATCAGTGCATGATCAGCCACGTGATCAGTGCATGAGCCACGTGATCAGTGCATGATCAGTCACGTGATACATGTGTGATCAGCCACGTGATCAGTGCATGATGAGCCACGTGATCAGTGCAGGATCAATTACGTGATCAGTGCATGATCAGTCACGTGACCAGTACATGGTTGCTACGTGATCGCTGCATGATCAGCCACGTGAGCAGAGCATGATAGCCACGTGATCAGTGCATGATCAGTCACGTGATCAGTACATGATCAGTCACGTGAACAGTGCATGATCATTTACGTGATCTTGCATGATCAGTCACGTGACCAGTATATGGTAGCTACGTGATCATTCCATGACGAGCCACGTGAGCAGTGCATGATAGCCACGTGATGTGTGCATGAGTTACGTGAGCAGAGTATGATCAGCCACGTGATCAGTGCATGAGTGCCACGTGATCAGTGCATGATATGTCACGTGACAGGTGTGTGATCAGCCACGTGAACAGTGCATGTTCAGCCACGTGATCAGTGCATGATAGCCACGTGATCAGTGCATGATCAGTTACGTGAGCAGTGTATGATCAGCCACGTGATCAGTGCATGGTCAGACACGTGAACAGTGTATGATCAGCCACGTGATCAGTGCATGATATCCAAGTGATCAGTGCATGATCATCACGTGATCAGTGTATGATCAGCCACGTGAACAGTGCATGCTCAGTCACGTGATCTGGGCCTGCTGAGCTGCGTGATTACTGTCTGCTCATCTGCTTGACAATTGCCAGCTGAGCTGCACGATTCCTGCCTGTCATCTGCTTGACAATTGCCAGCTGTGCTGCGTAATTCCTGCCTGCTCAGCTGCTTGATTATTGCCAGCTGAGCAGCATGATTCCTCACACCTGAGTTCCATGATTATTGCCTGCTGACTGTTTGATTCGTGCCTACTCAGCTCTTTGTTTATTGCCTCCAGAGGCACATGATCAGTGTATGATAGCAAACATGATCAGCGCATGATCAGTCACATGATCAGCGCCATTAAGTCACGTGATCACTACATGATAGTCATGTGATCAGTCCATGCTCAGTCACGGTATCAGTGCATGATCAGCCACGTGATCAGTGCATGATCTGTCACAAGATTAGTGTATGATCATCCACGTGATCAGTGCATGGGCAGTCATGTGATCAGTGCATGATATAGACGTGATCAGTGCATGATCATGTGATCAGTGCATGATAGCCACGTGATCAGTGCATGATCAGTCACGTGATCAGTGCATGATCAGGCACTGATCATGCATGATCAGCCACGTGATCAGTGCATGATAGCCACGTGATCAGTGCATGATCAGCCACGTGATCAGTGCATGATCAGTCACGTGATCAGTGCATGATCAGCCACGTGATCAGTGCATGATCAGTCACGTGATCAGTGCATGATCACGTGATCAGTGCATGATCAGCCACGTGATCAGTGCATGATCAGTCACGTGATCAGTGCATGATCAGTCACGTGATCAGTGCATGATCAGCCACGTGATCAGTGCATGATCAGCCACGTGATCAGTGCATGATAGCCACGTGATCAGTGCATGATCAGTCATGTGATACGTGTGATCAGCCACGTGATCAGTGCATGATATCCACGTGATCAGTGCATGACAGCCACGTGATCAGTGCATGAGAGCCACGTGATCAGTGCATGATCAGTCACGTGATACATGTGTGATCAGCCACGTGATCAGTGCATGATGAGCCACGTGATCAGTGCAGGATCAATTACGTGATCAGTGCATGATCAGTCACGTGACCAGTACATGGTTGCTACGTGATCGTTGCATGATCAGCCACGTGAGCAGAGCATGATAGCCACGTGATCAGTGCATGATCAGTCACGTGATCAGTACATGATCAGTCACGTGAACAGTGCATGATCATTTACGTGATCTTTGCATGATCAGTCACGTGACCAGTATATGGTTACGTGATCATTCCATGACGAGCCACGTGAGCAGTGCATGATAGCCACGTGATGTGTGCATGAGTTATGAGAGAGTATGATCAGCCACGTGATCAGTGCATGAGTGCCACGTGATCAGTGCATGATATGTCACGTGACAGGTGTGTGATCAGCCACGTGAACAGTGCATGTTCAGCCACGTGATCAGTGCATGATAGCCACGTGATCAGTGCATGATCAGTTACGTGAGCAGTGTATGATCAGCCACGTGATCAGTGCATGGTCAGACACGTGAACAGTGTATGATCAGCCACGTGATCAGTGCATGATATCCAAGTGATCAGTGCATGATCATCACGTGATCAGTGTATGATCAGCCACGTGAACAGTGCATGCTCAGTCACGTGATCTGGGCCTGCTGAGCTGCGTGATTACTGTCTGCTCATCTGCTTGACAATTGCCAGCTGAGCTGCACGATTCCTGCCTGTCATCTGCTTGACAATTGCCAGCTGTGCTGCGTAATTCCTGCCTGCTCAGCTGCTTGATTATTGCCAGCTGAGCAGCATGATTCCTCACACCTGAGTTCCATGATTATTGCCTGCTGACTGTTTGATTCGTGCCTACTCAGCTCTTTGTTTATTGCCTCCAGAGGCACATGATCAGTGTATGATAGCAAACATGATCAGCGCATGATCAGTCACATGATCAGCGCCATTAAGTCACGTGATCACTACATGATAGTCATGTGATCAGTCCATGCTCAGTCACGGTATCAGTGCATGATCAGCCACGTGATCAGTGCATGATCTGTCACATGATTAGTGTATGATCATCCACGTGATCAGTGCATGGGCAGTCATGTGATCAGTGCATGATATAGACGTGATCAGTGCATGATCAGTCTCGTGATCAGTGCATGATAGCCACGTGATCAGTGCATGATCAGTCACCTGATGGGTGTATGATCATTCACGTGACCTGTACATGGTAGCTACATGATCATTGCATGATCAGCCACGTGAGTAGTGCATGATAGCCACGTGATCACTGCATGATCAGTCACGTGATCAGTGCATGATCAGTCATGTGACCAGTACATGGTAGCTGCGTGATCATGGCATGATCAGCCACGTGAGCAGTGCATGATAGCCACGTGATCAGTGCATGATCAGACACGTGATCAGTGCATGATCAGTCACGTGATCAGTGCATGATCAGCCACGTGATCAGTGCATGATCAGGCACATGATCAGTGTATGTCCAGCCAAGTGATCAGTGCATGATAGCCACGTGATCAGTGCATGATCAGTCACGTGATCAGTGCATGATCAGTTACGTGATCAGTGTATGATCAGCCACGTGATCAGTGCATGATCAGCCACGTGATCAGTGCATGATCAATTACGTGATCAGTGCATGATCAGTCACGTGACCAGTACATGGTAGCTACGTGATCATTGCATGATCAGCCACGTGATCAGTGCATGATAGCCACGCGATCAGTGCATGATAGCCACGTGATCAGTGCATGATCAGTCATGTGATACGTGTGTGATCAGCCACGTGATCAGTGCATGATATCCACGTGATCAGTGCATGACAGCCACGTGATCAGTGCATGATAGCCACGTGATCAGTGCATGATCAGTCACGTGATACATGTGTGATCAGCCACGTGATCAGTGCATGATGAGCCACGTGATCAGTGCATGATCAATTACGTGATCAGTGCATGATCAGTCACGTGACCAGTACATGGTTGCTACGTGATCGTTGCATGATCAGCCACGTGAGCAGAGCATGATAGCCACGTGATCAGTGCATGATCAGTCACGTGATCAGTACATGATCAGTCACGTGATCAGTGCATGATCATTTACGTGATCTTTGCATGATCAGTCACGTGACCAGTATATGGTTACTACGTGATCATTCCATGACAGCCACGTGAGCAGTGCATGATAGCCACGTGATGTGTGCATGAGTTACGTGAGCAGTGTATGATCAGCCACGTGATCAGTGCATGAGTGCCACGTGATCAGTGCATGATAGCCACGTGATCAGTGCATGATCAGTTACGTGAGCAGTGCATGATCAGCCACGTGATCAGTGCATGATCAGACACGTGAACAGTGTATGATCAGCCACGTGATCAGTGCATGATATCCAAGTGATCAGTGCATGATCATCACGTGATCAGTGTATGATCAGCCACGTGAACAGTGCATGCTCAGTCACGTGATCTGGGCCTGCTGAGCTGCGTGATTACTGTCTGCTCATCTGCTTGACAATTGCCAGCTGAGCTGCACGATTCCTGCCTGTCATCTGCTTGACAATTGCCAGCTGTGCTGCGTAATTCCTGCCTGCTCAGCTGCTTGATTATTGCCAGCTGAGCAGCATGATTCCTCACACCTGAGTTCCATGATTATTGCCTGCTGACTGTTTGATTCGTGCCTACTCAGCTCTTTGTTTATTGCCTCCAGAGGCACATGATCAGTGTATGATAGCAAACATGATCAGCGCATGATCAGTCACATGATCAGCGCCATTAAGTCACGTGATCACTACATGATAGTCATGTGATCAGTCCATGCTCAGTCACGGTATCAGTGCATGATCAGCCACGTGATCAGTGCATGATCTGTCACATGATTAGTGTATGATCATCCACGTGATCAGTGCATGGGCAGTCATGTGATCAGTGCATGATATAGACGTGATCAGTGCATGATCAGTCTCGTGATCAGTGCATGATAGCCACGTGATCAGTGCATGATCAGTCACCTGATGGGTGTATGATCATTCACGTGACCTGTACATGGTAGCTACATGATCATTGCATGATCAGCCACGTGAGTAGTGCATGATAGCCACGTGATCAGTGCATGATCAGTCACGTGATCAGTGCATGATCAGTCATGTGACCAGTACATGGTAGCTGCGTGATCATGGCATGATCAGCCACGTGAGCAGTGCATGATAGCCACGTGATCAGTGCATGATCAGACACGTGATCAGTGCATGATCAGTCACGTGATCAGTGCATGATCAGCCACGTGATCAGTGCATGATCAGGCACGTGATCAGTGCATGTCAGCCACGTGATCAGTGCATGATAGCCACGTGATCAGTGCATGATCAGTCACGTGATCAGTGCATGATCAGTTACGTGATCAGTGCATGATCAGCCACGTGATCAGTGCATGATCAGCCACATGATCAGTGCATGATCAATTACGTGATCAGTGCATGATCAGTCACGTGACCAGTACATGGTAGCTACGTGATCATTGCATGATCAGCCACGTGATCAGTGCATGATAGCCACGTGATCAGTGCATGATAGCCACGTGATCAGTGCATGATCAGTCACGTGATACGTGTGTGATCAGCCACGTGATCAGTGCATGATATCCACGTGATCAGTGCATGATCAGCCACGTGATCAGTGCATGATCAGCCACGTGATCAGTGCATGATCAGTCACGTGATACATGTGTGATCAGCCACGTGATCAGTGCATGATGAGCCACGTGATCAGTGCATGATCAATTACGTGATCAGTGCATGATCAGTCACGTGACCAGTACATGGTTGCTACGTGATCGTTGCATGATCAGCCACGTGAGCAGTGCATGATAGCCACGTGATCAGTGCATGATCAGTCACGTGATCAGTGCATGATCAGTCACGTGATCAGTGCATGATCAGCCACGTGATCAGTGCATGATCAGTCACGTGACCAGTATATGGTGCTACGTGATCAGTGCATGATCAGCCACGTGATCAGTGCATGATAGCCACGTGATCAGTGCATGAGTTACGTGAGCAGTGTATGATCAGCCACGTGATCAGTGCATGAGTCCACGTGATCAGTGCATGATATGTCACGTGATCAGTGTGTGATCAGCCACGTGAACAGTGCATGCTCAGTCACGTGATCAGGGCCTGCTGAGCTGCGTGATTACAGTCTGCTCATCTGCTTGACAATTGCCAGCTGAGCTGCACGATTCCTGCCTGTCATCTGCTTGACAATTGCCAGCTGTGCTGCGTAATTCCTGCCTGCTCAGCTGCTTGATTATTGCCAGCTGAGCAGCATGATTCCTCACACCTGAGTTCCATGATTATTGCCTGCTGACTGTTTGATTCGTGCCTACTCAGCTCTTTGTTTATTGCCTCCAGAGGCACATGATCAGTGTATGATAGCAAACATGATCAGCGCATGATCAGTCACATGATCAGCGCCATTAAGTCACGTGATCACTACATGATAGTCATGTGATCAGTCCATGCTCAGTCACGGTATCAGTGCATGATCAGCCACGTGATCAGTGCATGATCTGTCACAAGATTAGTGTATGATCATCCACGTGATCAGTGCATGGGCAGTCATGTGATCAGTGCATGATATAGACGTGATCAGTGCATGATCAGTCACGTGATCAGTGCATGATAGCCACGTGATCAGTGCATGATCAGTCACCTGATGGGTGTATGATCATTCACGTGACCTGTACATGGTAGCTACATGATCATTGCATGATCAGCCACGTGAGTAGTGCATGATAGCCACGTGATCAGTGCATGATCAGTCACGTGATCAGTGCATGATCAGTCATGTGACCAGTACATGGTAGCTGCGTGATCATGCATGATCAGCCACGTGAGCAGTGCATGATAGCCACGTGATCAGTGCATGATCAGACACGTGATCAGTGCATGATCAGTCACGTGATCAGTGCATGATCAGCCACGTGATCAGTGCATGATCAGGCACGTGATCAGTGTATGTCAGCCACGTGATCAGTGCATGATAGCCACGTGATCAGTGCATGATCAGTCACGTGATCAGTGCATGATCAGTTACGTGATCAGTGTATGATCAGCCACGTGATCAGTGCATGATCAGCCACATGATCAGTGCATGATCAATTACGTGATCAGTGCATGATCAGTCACGTGACCAGTACATGGTAGCTACGTGATCATTGCATGATCAGCCACGTGATCAGTGCATGATAGCCACGTGATCAGTGCATGATAGCCACGTGATCAGTGCATGATCAGTCATGTGATACGTGTGTGATCAGCCACGTGATCAGTGCATGATATCCACGTGATCAGTGCATGACAGCCACGTGATCAGTGCATGAGAGCCACGTGATCAGTGCATGATCAGTCACGTGATACATGTGTGATCAGCCACGTGATCAGTGCATGATGAGCCACGTGATCAGTGCAGGATCAATTACGTGATCAGTGCATGATCAGTCACGTGACCAGTACATGGTTGCTACGTGATCATTGCATGATCAGCCACGTGAGCAGAGCATGATAGCCACGTGATCAGTGCATGATCAGTCACGTGATCAGTACATGATCAGTCACGTGAACAGTGCATGATCATTTACGTGATCTTGCATGATCAGTCACGTGACCAGTATATGGTTGCTACGTGATCATTCCATGACGAGCCACGTGAGCAGTGCATGATAGCCACGTGATGTGTGCATGAGTTACGTGAGCAGAGTATGATCAGCCACGTGATCAGTGCATGAGTGCCACGTGATCAGTGCATGATATGTCACGTGACAGGTGTGTGATCAGCCACGTGAACAGTGCATGTTCAGCCACGTGATCAGTGCATGATAGCCACGTGATCAGTGCATGATCAGTTACGTGAGCAGTGTATGATCAGCCACGTGATCAGTGCATGGTCAGACACGTGAACAGTGTATGATCAGCCACGTGATCAGTGCATGATATCCAAGTGATCAGTGCATGATCATCACGTGATCAGTGTATGATCAGCCACGTGAACAGTGCATGCTCAGTCACGTGATCTGGGCCTGCTGAGCTGCGTGATTACTGTCTGCTCATCTGCTTGACAATTGCCAGCTGAGCTGCACGATTCCTGCCTGTCATCTGCTTGACAATTGCCAGCTGTGCTGCGTAATTCCTGCCTGCTCAGCTGCTTGATTATTGCCAGCTGAGCAGCATGATTCCTCACACCTGAGTTCCATGATTATTGCCTGCTGACTGTTTGATTCGTGCCTACTCAGCTCTTTGTTTATTGCCTCCAGAGGCACATGATCAGTGTATGATAGCAAACATGATCAGCGCATGATCAGTCACATGATCAGCGCCATTAAGTCACGTGATCACTACATGATAGTCATGTGATCAGTCCATGCTCAGTCACGGTATCAGTGCATGATCAGCCACGTGATCAGTGCATGATCTGTCACATGATTAGTGTATGATCATCCACGTGATCAGTGCATGGGCAGTCATGTGATCAGTGCATGATATAGACGTGATCAGTGCATGATCAGTCTCGTGATCAGTGCATGATAGCCACGTGATCAGTGCATGATCAGTCACCTGATGGGTGTATGATCATTCACGTGACCTGTACATGGTAGCTACATGATCATTGCATGATCAGCCACGTGAGTAGTGCATGATAGCCACGTGATCACTGCATGATCAGTCACGTGATCAGTGCATGATCAGTCATGTGACCAGTACATGGTAGCTGCGTGATCATGGCATGATCAGCCACGTGAGCAGTGCATGATAGCCACGTGATCAGTGCATGATCAGTCACGTGATCAGTGCATGATCAGTCACGTGATCAGTGCATGATCAGCACGTGATCAGTGCATGATCAGCCACGTGATCAGTGCATGATCAGCACGTGATCAGTGCATGATCAGCCACGTGATCAGTGCATGATAGCCACGTGATCAGTGCATGATCAGTCACGTGATCAGTGCATGATCAGTCACGTGATCAGTGCATGATCAGCCACGTGATCAGTGCATGATCAGCCACGTGATCAGTGCATGATCAATGACGTGATCAGTGCATGATCAGTCACGTGACCAGTACATGGTAGCTACGTGATCATTGCATGATCAGCCACGTGATCAGTGCATGATAGCCACGTGATCAGTGCATGATAGCCACGTGATCAGTGCATGATCAGTCGATGTGTGTGTGATCAGCCACGTGATCAGTGCATGATATCCACGTGATCAGTGCATGATCAGCCACGTGATCAGTGCATGATAGCCACGTGATCAGTGCATGATCAGTCACGTGATCATGTGTGATCAGCCACGTGATCAGTGCATGATCAGCCACGTGATCAGTGCATGATCAATTACGTGATCAGTGCATGATCAGTCACGTGACCAGTACATGGTTGCTACGTGATCGTGCATGATCAGCCACGTGATCAGTGCATGATAGCCACGTGATCAGTGCATGATCAGTCACGTGATCAGTGCATGATCAGTCACGTGATCAGTGCATGATCATTTACGTGATCAGTGCATGATCAGTCACGTGACCAGTATATGGTAGCCACGATCAGTGCATGATCAGCCACGTGAGCAGTGCATGATAGCCACGTGATCAGTGCATGAGTTCGTGAACAGTGTATGATCAGCCACGTGATCAGTGCATGATATCCACGTGATCAGTGCATGATCAGTCACGTGATCAGTGTATGATCAGCCACGTGAACAGTGCATGCTCAGTCACGTGATCTGGGCCTGCTGAGCTGCGTGATTACTGTCTGCTCATCTGCTTGACAATTGCCAGCTGAGCTGCACGATTCCTGCCTGTCATCTGCTTGACAATTGCCAGCTGTGCTGCGTAATTCCTGCCTGCTCAGCTGCTTGATTATTGCCAGCTGAGCAGCATGATTCCTCACCTGAGTTCCATGATTATTGCCTGCTGACTGTTTGATTCGTGCCTACTCAGCTCTTTGTTTATTGCCTCCAGAGGCACATGATCAGTGTATGATAGCAAACATGATCAGCGCATGATCAGTCACATGATCAGCGCCATTAAGTCACGTGATCACTACATGATAGTCATGTGATCAGTCCATGCTCAGTCACGGTATCAGTGCATGATCAGCCACGTGATCAGTGCATGATCTGTCACATGATTAGTGTATGATCATCCACGTGATCAGTGCATGGGCAGTCATGTGATCAGTGCATGATATAGACGTGATCAGTGCATGATCAGTCTCGTGATCAGTGCATGATAGCCACGTGATCAGTGCATGATCAGTCACCTGATGGGTGTATGATCATTCACGTGACCTGTACATGGTAGCTACATGATCATTGCATGATCAGCCACGTGAGTAGTGCATGATAGCCACGTGATCAGTGCATGATCAGTCACGTGATCAGTGCATGATCAGTCATGTGACCAGTACATGGTAGCTGCGTGATCATGCATGATCAGCCACGTGAGCAGTGCATGATAGCCACGTGATCAGTGCATGATCAGCCACGTGATCAGTGCATGATCAGTCACGTGATCAGTGCATGATCAGCCACGTGATCAGTGCATGATCAGGCACGTGATCAGTGCATGATCAGCCACGTGATCAGTGCATGATAGCCACGTGATCAGTGCATGATCAGTCACGTGATCAGTGCATGATCAGTCACGTGATCAGTGCATGATCAGCCACGTGATCAGTGCATGATCAGCCACGTGATCAGTGCATGATCAGTCACGTGATCAGTGCATGATCAGTCACGTGACCAGTGCATGATAGCTACGTGATCAGTGCATGATCAGCCACGTGATCAGTGCATGATAGCCACGTGATCAGTGCATGATAGCCACGTGATCAGTGCATGATCAGTCACGTGATCAGTGTATGATCAGCCACGTGATCAGTGCATGATAGCCACGTGATCAGTGCATGATCAGTCACGTGATCAGTGCATGATCAGTCACGTGATCAGTGCATGATCAGCCACGTGATCAGTGCATGATCAGCCACGTGATCAGTGCATGATAGCCACGTGATCAGTGCATGATCAGTCATGTGTGTGATCAGCCACGTGATCAGTGCATGATATCCACGTGATCAGTGCATGATCAGCCACGTGATCAGTGCATGATAGCCACGTGATCAGTGCATGATCAGTCACGTGATACATGTGTGATCAGCCACGTGATCAGTGCATGATGAGCCACGTGATCAGTGCATGATCAATTACGTGATCAGTGCATGATCAGTCACGTGACCAGTACATGGTTGCTACGTGATCGTTGCATGATCAGCCACGTGAGCAGTGCATGATAGCCACGTGATCAGTGCATGATCAGTCACGTGATCAGTACATGATCAGTCACGTGAACAGTGCATGATCATTTACGTGATCAGTGCATGATCA
The DNA here is from genome assembly GCF_032452875.1 of Bos javanicus. Classification (NCBI taxonomy): domain Eukaryota; kingdom Metazoa; phylum Chordata; class Mammalia; order Artiodactyla; family Bovidae; genus Bos; species Bos javanicus. Next base: position 32,944 of record NW_026894707.1, on the reverse strand, counting down.
GTCACGTGACCAGTATATGGTTGCTACGTGATCATTCCATGACGAGCCACGTGAGCAGTGCATGATAGCCACGTGATGTGTGCATGAGTTACGTGAGCAGAGTATGATCAGCCACGTGATCAGTGCATGAGTGCCACGTGATCAGTGCATGATATGTCACGTGACAGGTGTGTGATCAGCCACGTGAACAGTGCATGTTCAGCCACGTGATCAGTGCATGATAGCCACGTGATCAGTGCATGATCAGTTACGTGAGCAGTGTATGATCAGCCACGTGATCAGTGCATGGTCAGACACGTGAACAGTGTATGATCAGCCACGTGATCAGTGCATGATATCCAAGTGATCAGTGCATGATCATCACGTGATCAGTGTATGATCAGCCACGTGAACAGTGCATGCTCAGTCACGTGATCAGGGCCTGCTGAGCTGCGTGATTACTGTCTGCTCATCTGCTTGACAATTGCCAGCTGAGCTGCACGATTCCTGCCTGTCATCTGCTTGACAATTGCCAGCTGTGCTGCGTAATTCCTGCCTGCTCAGCTGCTTGATTATTGCCAGCTGAGCAGCATGATTCCTCACACCTGAGTTCCATGATTATTGCCTGCTGACTGTTTGATTCGTGCCTACTCAGCTCTTTGTTTATTGCCTCCAGAGGCACATGATCAGTGTATGATAGCAAACATGATCAGCGCATGATCAGTCACATGATCAGCGCCATTAAGTCACGTGATCACTACATGATAGTCATGTGATCAGTCCATGCTCAGTCACGGTATCAGTGCATGATCAGCCACGTGATCAGTGCATGATCTGTCACAAGATTAGTGTATGATCATCCACGTGATCAGTGCATGGGCAGTCATGTGATCAGTGCATGATATAGACGTGATCAGTGCATGATCAGTCTCGTGATCAGTGCATGATAGCCACGTGATCAGTGCATGATCAGTCACCTGATGGGTGTATGATCATTCACGTGACCTGTACATGGTAGCTACATGATCATTGCATGATCAGCCACGTGAGTAGTGCATGATAGCCACGTGATCACTGCATGATCAGTCACGTGATCAGTGCATGATCAGTCATGTGACCAGTACATGGTAGCTGCGTGATCATGGCATGATCAGCCACGTGAGCAGTGCATGATAGCCACGTGATCAGTGCATGATCAGACACGTGATCAGTGCATGATCAGTCACGTGATCAGTGCATGATCAGCCACGTGATCAGTGCATGATCAGTCACGTGATCAGTGCATGATCAGCCACGTGATCAGTGCATGATCAGCCACGTGATCAGTGCATGATCAGTCACGTGATCAGTGCATGATCAGTCATGTGATCAGTGCATGATCAGCCACGTGATCAGTGCATGATCAGCCACGTGATCAGTGCATGATAGCCACGTGATCAGTGCATGATCAGTCACGTGATCAGTGCATGATCAGCCACGTGATCAGTGCATGATAGCCACGTGATCAGTGCATGATCAGCCACGTGATCAGTGCATGATCAGCCACGTGATCAGTGCATGATCAGTCACGTGATCAGTGCATGGTAGCTACGTGATCATTGCATGATCAGCCACGTGATCAGTGCATGATAGCCACGTGATCAGTGCATGATAGCCACGTGATCAGTGCATGATCAGTCATGTGATACGTGTGTGATCAGCCACGTGATCAGTGCATGATATCCACGTGATCAGTGCATGACAGCCACGTGATCAGTGCATGAGAGCCACGTGATCAGTGCATGATCAGTCACGTGATACATGTGTGATCAGCCACGTGATCAGTGCATGATGAGCCACGTGATCAGTGCAGGATCAATTACGTGATCAGTGCATGATCAGTCACGTGACCAGTACATGGTTGCTACGTGATCGTTGCATGATCAGCCACGTGAGCAGAGCATGATAGCCACGTGATCAGTGCATGATCAGTCACGTGATCAGTACATGATCAGTCACGTGAACAGTGCATGATCATTTACGTGATCTGTGCATGATCAGTCACGTGACCAGTATATGGTTGCTACGTGATCATTCCATGACGAGCCACGTGAGCAGTGCATGATAGCCACGTGATGTGTGCATGAGTTACGTGAGCAGAGTATGATCAGCCACGTGATCAGTGCATGAGTGCCACGTGATCAGTGCATGATATGTCACGTGACAGGTGTGTGATCAGCCACGTGAACAGTGCATGTTCAGCCACGTGATCAGTGCATGATAGCCACGTGATCAGTGCATGATCAGTTACGTGAGCAGTGTATGATCAGCCACGTGATCAGTGCATGGTCAGACACGTGAACAGTGTATGATCAGCCACGTGATCAGTGCATGATATCCAAGTGATCAGTGCATGATCATCACGTGATCAGTGTATGATCAGCCACGTGAACAGTGCATGCTCAGTCACGTGATCTGGGCCTGCTGAGCTGCGTGATTACTGTCTGCTCATCTGCTTGACAATTGCCAGCTGAGCTGCACGATTCCTGCCTGTCATCTGCTTGACAATTGCCAGCTGTGCTGCGTAATTCCTGCCTGCTCAGCTGCTTGATTATTGCCAGCTGAGCAGCATGATTCCTCACACCTGAGTTCCATGATTATTGCCTGCTGACTGTTTGATTCGTGCCTACTCAGCTCTTTGTTTATTGCCTCCAGAGGCACATGATCAGTGTATGATAGCAAACATGATCAGCGCATGATCAGTCACATGATCAGCGCCATTAAGTCACGTGATCACTACATGATAGTCATGTGATCAGTCCATGCTCAGTCACGGTATCAGTGCATGATCAGCCACGTGATCAGTGCATGATCTGTCACATGATTAGTGTATGATCATCCACGTGATCAGTGCATGGGCAGTCATGTGATCAGTGCATGATATAGACGTGATCAGTGCATGATCAGTCTCGTGATCAGTGCATGATAGCCACGTGATCAGTGCATGATCAGTCACGTGACCAGTACATGGTAGCTACGTGATCATGCATGATCAGCCACGTGATCAGTGCATGATAGCCACGTGATCAGTGCATGATCAGTCACGTGATCAGTGCATGATCAGTCACGTGATCAGTGCATGATCAGCCACGTGATCAGTGCATGATCAGTCACGTGATCAGTGCATGTCAGCCACGTGATCAGTGCATGATAGCCACGTGATCAGTGCATGATCAGTCACGTGATCAGTGCATGATCAGTCACGTGATCAGTGCATGATCAGCCACGTGATCAGTGCATGATCAGCCACGTGATCAGTGCATGATAGCCACGTGATCAGTGCATGATCAGTCATGTGATACGTGTGTGATCAGCCACGTGATCAGTGCATGATATCCACGTGATCAGTGCATGACAGCCACGTGATCAGTGCATGAGAGCCACGTGATCAGTGCATGATCAGTCACGTGATACATGTGTGATCAGCCACGTGATCAGTGCATGATGAGCCACGTGATCAGTGCAGGATCAATTACGTGATCAGTGCATGATCAGTCACGTGACCAGTACATGGTTGCTACGTGATCGTTGCATGATCAGCCACGTGAGCAGAGCATGATAGCCACGTGATCAGTGCATGATCAGTCACGTGATCAGTACATGATCAGTCACGTGAACAGTGCATGATCATTTACGTGATCTGTGCATGATCAGTCACGTGACCAGTATATGGTTGCTACGTGATCATTCCATGACGAGCCACGTGAGCAGTGCATGATAGCCACGTGATGTGTGCATGAGTTACGTGAGCAGAGTATGATCAGCCACGTGATCAGTGCATGAGTGCCACGTGATCAGTGCATGATATGTCACGTGACAGGTGTGTGATCAGCCACGTGAACAGTGCATGTTCAGCCACGTGATCAGTGCATGATAGCCACGTGATCAGTGCATGATCAGTTACGTGAGCAGTGTATGATCAGCCACGTGATCAGTGCATGGTCAGACACGTGAACAGTGTATGATCAGCCACGTGATCAGTGCATGATATCCAAGTGATCAGTGCATGATCATCACGTGATCAGTGTATGATCAGCCACGTGAACAGTGCATGCTCAGTCACGTGATCTGGGCCTGCTGAGCTGCGTGATTACTGTCTGCTCATCTGCTTGACAATTGCCAGCTGAGCTGCACGATTCCTGCCTGTCATCTGCTTGACAATTGCCAGCTGTGCTGCGTAATTCCTGCCTGCTCAGCTGCTTGATTATTGCCAGCTGAGCAGCATGATTCCTCACACCTGAGTTCCATGATTATTGCCTGCTGACTGTTTGATTCGTGCCTACTCAGCTCTTTGTTTATTGCCTCCAGAGGCACATGATCAGTGTATGATAGCAAACATGATCAGCGCATGATCAGTCACATGATCAGCGCCATTAAGTCACGTGATCACTACATGATAGTCATGTGATCAGTCCATGCTCAGTCACGGTATCAGTGCATGATCAGCCACGTGATCAGTGCATGATCTGTCACATGATTAGTGTATGATCATCCACGTGATCAGTGCATGGGCAGTCATGTGATCAGTGCATGATATAGACGTGATCAGTGCATGATCAGTCTCGTGATCAGTGCATGATAGCCACGTGATCAGTGCATGATCAGTCACCTGATGGGTGTATGATCATTCACGTGACCTGTACATGGTAGCTACATGATCATTGCATGATCAGCCACGTGAGTAGTGCATGATAGCCACGTGATCACTGCATGATCAGTCACGTGATCAGTGCATGATCAGTCATGTGACCAGTACATGGTAGCTGCGTGATCATGGCATGATCAGCCACGTGAGCAGTGCATGATAGCCACGTGATCAGTGCATGATCAGACACGTGATCAGTGCATGATCAGTCACGTGATCAGTGCATGATCAGCCACGTGATCAGTGCATGATCAGGCACGTGATCAGTGATCAGCCAAGTGATCAGTGCATGATAGCCACGTGATCAGTGCATGATCAGTCACGTGATCAGTGCATGATCAGTCATGTGATCAGTGTATGATCAGCCACGTGATCAGTGCATGATCAGCCACATGATCAGTGCATGATCAATTACGTGATCAGTGCATGATCAGTCACGTGACCAGTACATGGTAGCTACGTGATCATTGCATGATCAGCCACGTGATCAGTGCATGATAGCCACGTGATCAGTGCATGATAGCCACGTGATCAGTGCATGATCAGTCATGTGATACGTGTGTGATCAGCCACGTGATCAGTGCATGATATCCACGTGATCAGTGCATGACAGCCACGTGATCAGTGCATGAGAGCCACGTGATCAGTGCATGATCAGTCACGTGATCATGTGTGATCAGCCACGTGATCAGTGCATGATGAGCCACGTGATCAGTGCATGATCAATTACGTGATCAGTGCATGATCAGTCACGTGACCAGTACATGGTTGCTACGTGATCGTTGCATGATCAGCCACGTGAGCAGTGCATGATAGCCACGTGATCAGTGCATGATCAGTCACGTGATCAGTGCATGATCAGTCACGTGAACAGTGCATGATCATTACGTGATCAGTGCATGATCAGTCACGTGACCAGTATATGGTTGCTACGTGATCATTCCATGACGAGCCACGTGAGCAGTGCATGATAGCCACGTGATGTGTGCATGAGTTACGTGAGCAGTGATGATCAGCCACGTGATCAGTGCAGTGCCACGTGATCAGTGCATGATAGCCACGTGATCAGTGCATGATCAGTTACGTGAGCAGTGCATGATCAGCCACGTGATCAGTGCATGGTCAGACACGTGAACAGTGTATGATCAGCCACGTGATCAGTGCATGATATCCAAGTGATCAGTGCATGATCATCACGTGATCAGTGTATGATCAGCCACGTGAACAGTGCATGCTCAGTCACGTGATCTGGGCCTGCTGAGCTGCGTGATTACTGTCTGCTCATCTGCTTGACAATTGCCAGCTGAGCTGCACGATTCCTGCCTGTCATCTGCTTGACAATTGCCAGCTGTGCTGCGTAATTCCTGCCTGCTCAGCTGCTTGATTATTGCCAGCTGAGCAGCATGATTCCTCACAGCTGAGTTCCATGATTATTGCCTGCTGACTGTTTGATTCGTGCCTACTCAGCTCTTTGTTTATTGCCTCCAGAGGCACATGATCAGTGTATGATAGCAAACATGATCAGCGCATGATCAGTCACATGATCAGCGCCATTAAGTCACGTGATCACTACATGATAGTCATGTGATCAGTCCATGCTCAGTCACGGTATCAGTGCATGATCAGCCACGTGATCAGTGCATGATCTGTCATGATTAGTGTATGATCATCCACGTGATCAGTGCATGGGCAGTCATGTGATCAGTGCATGATATAGACGTGATCAGTGCATGATCAGTCTCGTGATCAGTGCATGATAGCCACGTGATCAGTGCATGATCAGTCACCTGATGGGTGTATGATCATTCACGTGACCTGTACATGGTAGCTACATGATCATTGCATGATCAGCCACGTGAGTAGTGCATGATAGCCACGTGATCAGTGCATGATCAGTCACGTGATCAGTGCATGATCAGTCATGTGACCAGTACATGGTAGCTGCGTGATCATGCATGATCAGCCACGTGATCAGTGCATGATAGCCACGTGATCAGTGCATGATCAGTCACGTGATCAGTGCATGATCAGTCACGTGATCAGTGCATGATCAGCCACGTGATCAGTGCATGATCAGTCACGTGATCAGTGCATGATCAGCCACGTGATCAGTGCATGATAGCCACGTGATCAGTGCATGATCAGTCACGTGATCAGTGCATGATCAGTCACGTGATCAGTGCATGATCAGCCACGTGATCAGTGCATGATCAGCCACGTGATCAGTGCATGATCAATTACGTGATCAGTGCATGATCAGTCACGTGACAGTGCATGGTAGCTACGTGATCATTGCATGATCAGCCACGTGATCAGTGCATGATAGCCACGTGATCAGTGCATGATCAGCACGTGATCAGTGCATGATCAGTCATGTGATCATGCATGATCAGCCACGTGATCAGTGCATGATAGCCACGTGATCAGTGCATGATCAGCCACGTGATCAGTGCATGATCAGCCACGTGATCAGTGCATGATCAGTCACGTGAACAGTGTATGATCAGCCACGTGATCAGTGCATGATAGCCACGTGATCAGTGCATGATCAGTCACGTGATCAGTGTATGATCAGCCACGTGAACAGTGCATGCTCAGTCACGTGATCTGGGCCTGCTGAGCTGCGTGATTACTGTCTGCTCATCTGCTTGACAATTGCCAGCTGAGCTGCACGATTCCTGCCTGTCATCTGCTTGACAATTGCCAGCTGTGCTGCGTAATTCCTGCCTGCTCAGCTGCTTGATTATTGCCAGCTGAGCAGCATGATTCCTCACAGCTGAGTTCCATGATTATTGCCTGCTGACTGTTTGATTCGTGCCTACTCAGCTCTTTGTTTATTGCCTCCAGAGGCACATGATCAGTGTATGATAGCAAACATGATCAGCGCATGATCAGTCACATGATCAGCGCCATTAAGTCACGTGATCACTACATGATAGTCATGTGATCAGTCCATGCTCAGTCACGGTATCAGTGCATGATCAGCCACGTGATCAGTGCATGATCTGTCACATGATTAGTGTATGATCATCCACGTGATCAGTGCATGGGCAGTCATGTGATCAGTGCATGATATAGACGTGATCAGTGCATGATCAGTCTCGTGATCAGTGCATGATAGCCACGTGATCAGTGCATGATCAGTCACCTGATGGGTGTATGATCATTCACGTGACCTGTACATGGTAGCTACATGATCATTGCATGATCAGCCACGTGAGTAGTGCATGATAGCCACGTGATCACTGCATGATCAGTCACGTGATCAGTGCATGATCAGTCATGTGACCAGTACATGGTAGCTGCGTGATCATGGCATGATCAGCCACGTGAGCAGTGCATGATAGCCACGTGATCAGTGCATGATCAGTCACGTGATCAGTGCATGATCAGTCACGTGATCAGTGCATGATCAGCCACGTGATCAGTGCATGATCAGGCACGTGATCAGTGCATGTCAGCCACGTGATCAGTGCATGATAGCCACGTGATCAGTGCATGATCAGTCACGTGATCAGTGCATGATCAGTCACGTGATCAGTGTATGATCAGCCACGTGATCAGTGCATGATCAGCCACGTGATCAGTGCATGATCAATTACGTGATCAGTGCATGATCAGTCACGTGACCAGTACATGGTAGCTACGTGATCATTGCATGATCAGCCACGTGATCAGTGCATGATAGCCACGTGATCAGTGCATGATAGCCACGTGATCAGTGCATGATCAGTCACGTGATCGTGTGTGATCAGCCACGTGATCAGTGCATGATATCCACGTGATCAGTGCATGACAGCCACGTGATCAGTGCATGATCAGCCACGTGATCAGTGCATGATCAGTCACGTGATCATGTGTGATCAGCCACGTGATCAGTGCATGATCAGCCACGTGATCAGTGCATGATCAGTTACGTGATCAGTGCATGATCAGTCACGTGACCAGTGCATGGTAGCTACGTGATCGTTGCATGATCAGCCACGTGAGCAGTGCATGATAGCCACGTGATCAGTGCATGATCAGTCACGTGATCAGTGCATGATCAGTCACGTGATCAGTGCATGATCAGCCACGTGATCAGTGCATGATCAGTCACGTGACCAGTGCATGATAGCCACGTGATCAGTGCATGATCAGCCACGTGAGCAGTGCATGATAGCCACGTGATCAGTGCATGAGTCACGTGAACAGTGTATGATCAGCCACGTGATCAGTGCATGATATCCACGTGATCAGTGCATGATCAGTCACGTGATCAGTGTATGATCAGCCACGTGAACAGTGCATGCTCAGTCACGTGATCAGGGCCTGCTGAGCTGCGTGATTACTGTCTGCTCATCTGCTTGACAATTGCCAGCTGAGCTGCACGATTCCTGCCTGTCATCTGCTTGACAATTGCCAGCTGTGCTGCGTAATTCCTGCCTGCTCAGCTGCTTGATTATTGCCAGCTGAGCAGCATGATTCCTCACACCTGAGTTCCATGATTATTGCCTGCTGACTGTTTGATTCGTGCCTACTCAGCTCTTTGTTTATTGCCTCCAGAGGCACATGATCAGTGTATGATAGCAAACATGATCAGTGCATGATCAGTCACATGATCAGCGCCATTAAGTCACGTGATCACTACATGATAGTCATGTGATCAGTCCATGCTCAGTCACGGTATCAGTGCATGATCAGCCACGTGATCAGTGCATGATCTGTCACATGATTAGTGTATGATCATCCACGTGATCAGTGCATGGGCAGTCATGTGATCAGTGCATGATATAGACGTGATCAGTGCATGATCAGTCTCGTGATCAGTGCATGATAGCCACGTGATCAGTGCATGATCAGTCACCTGATGGGTGTATGATCATTCACGTGACCTGTACATGGTAGCTACATGATCATTGCATGATCAGCCACGTGAGTAGTGCATGATAGCCACGTGATCAGTGCATGATCAGTCACGTGATCAGTGCATGATCAGTCATGTGACCAGTACATGGTAGCTGCGTGATCATGGCATGATCAGCCACGTGAGCAGTGCATGATAGCCACGTGATCAGTGCATGATCAGTCACGTGATCAGTGCATGATCAGTCACGTGATCAGTGCATGATCAGCCACGTGATCAGTGCATGATCAGCCACGTGATCAGTGCATGATCAGTCACGTGATCAGTGCATGATCAGCCACGTGATCAGTGCATGATCAGCCACGTGATCAGTGCATGAATCACGTGATCAGTGCATGATCAGCCACATGATCAGTGCATGATCAGCCACGTGATCAGTGCATGATCAGCCACGTGATCAGTGCATGATCAGCCACGTGATCAGTGCATGATCAGCCACGTGATCAGTGCATGATCAGCCACGTGATCAGTGCATGATCAGCCACGTGATCAGTGCATGATCAGTCACGTGATCAGTGCATGATCAGCCACGTGATCAGTGCATGATCAGCCACGTGATCAGTGCATGATCAGCCACGTGATCAGTGCATGACAGTCACGTGATCAGTGCATGATCAGCCACGTGATCAGTGCATGATCAGCCACGTGATCAGTGCATGATCAGTCACGTGATCAGTGCATGATCAGCCACGTGATCAGTGCATGATCAGCCACGTGATCAGTGCATGATCAGCCACGTGATCAGTGCATGAATCACGTGATCAGTGCATGATCAGCCACGTGATCAGTGCATGATCAGCCACGTGATCAGTGCATGATCAGCCACGTGATCAGTGCATGATCAGCCACGTGATCAGTGCATGATCAGCCACGTGATCAGTGCATGATCAGCCACGTGATCAGTGCATGCATGATCAGTGCATGATCAGCTCGTGATCAGTGCATGATCAGCCACGTGATCAGTGCATGATCAGTCACGTGATCAGTGCATGATCAGCCACGTGATCAGTGCATGATCAGCCACGTGATCAGTGCATGATCAGCCACGTGATCAGTGCATGATCAGCACGTGATCAGTGCATGATCAGCACGTGATCAGTGCATGATCAGCCACGTGATCAGTGCATGATCAGCCACTGAGCAGTGCATGAGTCACGTGATCAGTGCATGATCAGCCACGTGATCAGTGCATGATCAGCCACGTGATCAGTGCATGATCAGCCACGTGATCAGTGCATGATCAGTCACGTGATCAGTGCATGATCAGCCACGTGATCAGTGCATGATCAGCCACGTGATCAGTGCATGATCAGCCACGTGATCAGTGCATGATCAGTCACGTGATCAGTGCATGATCAGCCACGTGATCAGTGCATGATCAGCCACGTGATCAGTGCATGATCAGCCACGTGATCAGTGCATGATAGCCACGTGATCAGTGCATGATCAGTCACGTGATCAGTGCATGATAGCCACGTGATCAGTGCATGATCAGTCACGTGATCAGTGCATGATCAGCCACGTGATCAGTGCATGATCAGCCACGTGATCAGTGCATGATCAGCCACGTGATCAGTGCATGATCAGCCACGTGATCAGTGCATGATCAGCCACGTGATCAGTGCATGATCAGTCACGTGATCAGGGCCTGCTGAGCTGCGTGATTCCTGTCTGCTCATCTGCTTGACAATTGCCAGCTGAGCTGCGTGATTCCTGCCTGTCATCTGCTTGACAATTGCCAGCTGAGCTGCTGATTCCTGCCTGCTCAGCTGCTTGATTATTGCCAGCTGAGCAGCATGATTCATCACAGCTGAGTTCCATGATTATTGCCTGCTGACTGCGTGATTCGTGCCTGATCAGCTCTTTGATTATTGCCTCCAGAGGCACATGATCAGTGCATGATAGCCACGTGATCAGTGCATGATCAGTCACATGATCAGCACCATCAGTCACGTGATCAGTGCATGATCAGTCACGTGATCAGTGCATGATCAGCCACGTGATCAGTGCATGATCAGCCACGTGATCAGTGCATGATCAGCCACGTGATCAGTGCATGACAGTCACGTGATCAGTGCATGATAGCCACGTGATCAGTGCATGATCAGCCACGTGATCAGTGCATGATAGCCACGTGATCAGTGCATGATCAGTCACGTGATCAGCATGATCAGTCACGTGATCAGTGCATGATCAGTCACGTGATCAGTGCATGATCAGCCACGTGATCAGTGCATGATCAGCCACGTGATCAGTGCATGATCATCACGTGATCAGTGCATGATCAGTCACGTGATCAGTGCATGATAGCCACGTGATCAGTGCATGATCAGCCACGTGATCAGTGCATGATCAGTCACGTGATCAGTGCATGATCAGCCACGTGATCAGTGCATGATCAGTCACGTGATCAGTGCATGATCAGCCACGTGATCAGTGCATGATCAGTCACGTGATCAGTGCATGATCAGCCACGTGATCAGTGCATGATCAGTCACGTGATCAGTGCATGATCAGCCACGTGATCAGTGCATGATCAGCCACGTGATCAGTGCATGATCAGTCACGTGATCAGTGCATGATCAGTCACGTGATCAGTACATGGTAGCTACGTGATCATTGCATGATCAGCCACGTGATCAGTGCATGATAGCCACGTGATCAGTGCATGATAGCCACGTGATCAGTGCATGATCAGTCATGTGATACGTGTGTGATCAGCCACGTGATCAGTGCATGATATCCACGTGATCAGTGCATGACAGCCACGTGATCAGTGCATGATAGCCACGTGATCAGTGCATGATCAGTCACGTGATACATGTGTGATCAGCCACGTGATCAGTGCATGATGAGCCACGTGATCAGTGCAGGATCAATTACGTGATCAGTGCATGATCAGTCACGTGACCAGTACATGGTTGCTACGTGATCATTGCATGATCAGCCACGTGAGCAGAGCATGATAGCCACGTGATCAGTGCATGATCAGTCACGTGATCAGTACATGATCAGTCACGTGAACAGTGCATGATCATTTACGTGATCTGTGCATGATCAGTCACGTGACCAGTATATGGTAGCTACGTGATCATTCCATGACGAGCCACGTGAGCAGTGCATGATAGCCACGTGATGTGTGCATGAGTTACGTGAGCAGAGTATGATCAGCCACGTGATCAGTGCATGAGTGCCACGTGATCAGTGCATGATATGTCACGTGACAGGTGTGTGATCAGCCACGTGAACAGTGCATGTTCAGCCACGTGATCAGTGCATGATAGCCACGTGATCAGTGCATGATCAGTTACGTGAGCAGTGTATGATCAGCCACGTGATCAGTGCATGGTCAGACACGTGAACAGTGTATGATCAGCCACGTGATCAGTGCATGATATCCAAGTGATCAGTGCATGATCATCACGTGATCAGTGTATGATCAGCCACGTGAACAGTGCATGCTCAGTCACGTGATCTGGGCCTGCTGAGCTGCGTGATTACTGTCTGCTCATCTGCTTGACAATTGCCAGCTGAGCTGCACGATTCCTGCCTGTCATCTGCTTGACAATTGCCAGCTGTGCTGCGTAATTCCTGCCTGCTCAGCTGCTTGATTATTGCCAGCTGAGCAGCATGATTCCTCACAGCTGAGTTCCATGATTATTGCCTGCTGACTGTTTGATTCGTGCCTACTCAGCTCTTTGTTTATTGCCTCCAGAGGCACATGATCAGTGTATGATAGCAAACATGATCAGCGCATGATCAGTCACATGATCAGCGCCATTAAGTCACGTGATCACTACATGATAGTCATGTGATCAGTCCATGCTCAGTCACGGTATCAGTGCATGATCAGCCACGTGATCAGTGCATGATCTGTCACATGATTAGTGTATGATCATCCACGTGATCAGTGCATGGGCAGTCATGTGATCAGTGCATGATATAGACGTGATCAGTGCATGATCAGTCTCGTGATCAGTGCATGATAGCCACGTGATCAGTGCATGATCAGTCACCTGATGGGTGTATGATCATTCACGTGACCTGTACATGGTAGCTACATGATCATTGCATGATCAGCCACGTGAGTAGTGCATGATAGCCACGTGATCACTGCATGATCAGTCACGTGATCAGTGCATGATCAGTCATGTGACCAGTACATGGTAGCTGCGTGATCATGGCATGATCAGCCACGTGAGCAGTGCATGATAGCCACGTGATCAGTGCATGATCAGTCACGTGATCAGTGCATGATCAGTCACGTGATCAGTGCATGATCAGCCACGTGATCAGTGCATGATCAGCCACGTGATCAGTGCATGATCAGTCACGTGATCAGTGTATGATCAGCCACGTGATCAGTGCATGATAGCCACGTGATCAGTGCATGATCAGTCACGTGATCAGTGCATGATCAGTCACGTGATCAGTGCATGATCAGCCACGTGATCAGTGCATGATCAGCCACGTGATCAGTGCATGATCAATCACGTGATCAGTGCATGATCAGTCACGTGACAGTGCATGTAGCGTGATCAGTGCATGATCAGCCACGTGATCAGTGCATGATAGCCACGTGATCAGTGCATGATAGCCACGTGATCAGTGCATGATCAGTCATGTGATCAGTGTGTGATCAGCCACGTGATCAGTGCATGATAGCCACGTGATCAGTGCATGATAGCCACGTGATCAGTGCATGATCAGTCACGTGATCGTGCATGATCAGCCACGTGATCAGTGCATGATAGCCACGTGATCAGTGCATGATCAGCCACGTGATCAGTGCATGATCAGCCACGTGATCAGTGCATGATCAGTCACGTGATCATGTGTGATCAGCCACGTGATCAGTGCATGATCAGCCACGTGATCAGTGCATGATCAATTACGTGATCAGTGCATGATCAGTCACGTGACCAGTGCATGATTGCTACGTGATCGTGCATGATCAGCCACGTGAGCAGTGCATGATAGCCACGTGATCAGTGCATGATCAGTCACGTGATCAGTGCATGATCAGCCACGTGATCAGTGCATGATCAGCCACGTGATCAGTGCATGATCAGTCACGTGATCAGTGCATGATAGCCACGTGATCAGTGCATGATCAGCCACGTGATCAGTGCATGATCAGCCACGTGATGTCAGTGCATGAGTCACGTGATCAGTGTATGATCAGCCACGTGATCAGTGCATGATCCACGTGATCAGTGCATGATCAGTCACGTGATCAGTGTATGATCAGCCACGTGAACAGTGCATGCTCAGTCACGTGATCAGGGCCTGCTGAGCTGCGTGATTACTGTCTGCTCATCTGCTTGACAATTGCCAGCTGAGCTGCACGATTCCTGCCTGTCATCTGCTTGACAATTGCCAGCTGTGCTGCGTAATTCCTGCCTGCTCAGCTGCTTGATTATTGCCAGCTGAGCAGCATGATTCCTCACACCTGAGTTCCATGATTATTGCCTGCTGACTGTTTGATTCGTGCCTACTCAGCTCTTTGTTTATTGCCTCCAGAGGCACATGATCAGTGTATGATAGCAAACATGATCAGCGCATGATCAGTCACATGATCAGCGCCATTAAGTCACGTGATCACTACATGATAGTCATGTGATCAGTCCATGCTCAGTCACGGTATCAGTGCATGATCAGCCACGTGATCAGTGCATGATCTGTCACATGATTAGTGTATGATCATCCACGTGATCAGTGCATGGGCAGTCATGTGATCAGTGCATGATATAGACGTGATCAGTGCATGATCAGTCACGTGATCAGTGCATGATAGCCACGTGATCAGTGCATGATCAGTCACCTGATGGGTGTATGATCATTCACGTGACCTGTACATGGTAGCTACATGATCATTGCATGATCAGCCACGTGAGTAGTGCATGATAGCCACGTGATCACAGTGCATGATCAGTCACGTGATCAGTGCATGATCAGTCATGTGACCAGTACATGGTAGCTGCGTGATCATGGCATGATCAGCCACGTGAGCAGTGCATGATAGCCACGTGATCAGTGCATGATCAGACACGTGATCAGTGCATGATCAGTCACGTGATCAGTGCATGATCAGCCACGTGATCAGTGCATGATCAGCACGTGATCAGTGTATGTCAGCCACGTGATCAGTGCATGATAGCCACGTGATCAGTGCATGATCAGTCACGTGATCAGTGCATGATCAGTCACGTGATCAGTGCATGATCAGCCACGTGATCAGTGCATGATCAGCCACGTGATCAGTGCATGATCAATTCACGTGATCAGTGCATGATCAGTCACGTGATCAGTACATGGTAGCTACGTGATTGCATGATCAGCCACGTGATCAGTGCATGATAGCCACGTGATCAGTGCATGATAGCCACGTGATCAGTGCATGATCAGTCACGTGATCAGTGCATGATCAGTCACGTGATCAGTGCATGATCAGCCACGTGATCAGTGCATGATCAGCCACGTGATCAGTGCATGATAGCCACGTGATCAGTGCATGATCAGTCACGTGATCGTGTGTGATCAGCCACGTGATCAGTGCATGATATCCACGTGATCAGTGCATGATCAGCCACGTGATCAGTGCATGAGAGCACGTGATCAGTGCATGTCATCACGTGATACATGTGTGATCAGCCACGTGATCAGTGCATGATGAGCCACGTGATCAGTGATCAATTACGTGATCAGTGCATGATCAGTCACGTGACCAGTACATGGTTGCTACGTGATCGTTGCATGATCAGCCACGTGAGCAGTGCATGATAGCCACGTGATCAGTGCATGATCAGTCACGTGATCAGTACATGATCAGTCACGTGAAGTGCATGATCATTTACGTGATCAGTGCATGATCAGTCACGTGACCAGTATATGGTTGCTACGTGATCATTCCATGACGAGCCACGTGAGCAGTGCATGATA
Organism: Bos javanicus; assembly: GCF_032452875.1. NCBI lineage: Eukaryota > Metazoa > Chordata > Mammalia > Artiodactyla > Bovidae > Bos > Bos javanicus. The sequence goes on along the minus strand of NW_026894707.1, from coordinate 16,433 downwards.
GCCACGTGATGTGTGCATGATGTTACGTGAGCAGTGTATGATCAGCCACGTGATCAGTGCATGAGTGCCACGTGATCAGTGCATGATATGTCACGTGACAGGTGTGTGATCAGCCACGTGAACAGTGCATGTTCAGCCACGTGATCAGTGCATGATAGCCACGTGATCAGTGCATGATCAGTTACGTGAGCAGTGTATGATCAGCCACGTGATCAGTGCATGGTCAGACACGTGAACAGTGTATGATCAGCCACGTGATCAGTGCATGATATCCAAGTGATCAGTGCATGATCATCACGTGATCAGTGTATGATCAGCCACGTGAACAGTGCATGCTCAGTCACGTGATCTGGGCCTGCTGAGCTGCGTGATTACTGTCTGCTCATCTGCTTGACAATTGCCAGCTGAGCTGCACGATTCCTGCCTGTCATCTGCTTGACAATTGCCAGCTGTGCTGCGTAATTCCTGCCTGCTCAGCTGCTTGATTATTGCCAGCTGAGCAGCATGATTCCTCACACCTGAGTTCCATGATTATTGCCTGCTGACTGTTTGATTCGTGCCTACTCAGCTCTTTGTTTATTGCCTCCAGAGGCACATGATCAGTGTATGATAGCAAACATGATCAGCGCATGATCAGTCACATGATCAGCGCCATTAAGTCACGTGATCACTACATGATAGTCATGTGATCAGTCCATGCTCAGTCACGGTATCAGTGCATGATCAGCCACGTGATCAGTGCATGATCTGTCACATGATTAGTGTATGATCATCCACGTGATCAGTGCATGGGCAGTCATGTGATCAGTGCATGATATAGACGTGATCAGTGCATGATCAGTCTCGTGATCAGTGCATGATAGCCACGTGATCAGTGCATGATCAGTCACCTGATGGGTGTATGATCATTCACGTGACCTGTACATGGTAGCTACATGATCATTGCATGATCAGCCACGTGAGTAGTGCATGATAGCCACGTGATCAGTGCATGATCAGTCACGTGATCAGTGCATGATCAGTCATGTGACCAGTGCATGGTAGCTGCGTGATCATGCATGATCAGCCACGTGATCAGTGCATGATAGCCACGTGATCAGTGCATGATCAGACACGTGATCAGTGCATGATCAGTCACGTGATCAGTGCATGATCAGCCACGTGATCAGTGCATGATCAGGCACGTGATCAGTGCATGATCAGCCACGTGATCAGTGCATGATAGCCACGTGATCAGTGCATGATCAGTCACGTGATCAGTGCATGATCAGTCACGTGATCAGTGCATGATCAGCCACGTGATCAGTGCATGATCAGCCACGTGATCAGTGCATGATAGCCACGTGATCAGTGCATGATCAGTCACGTGATACGTGTGTGATCAGCCACGTGATCAGTGCATGATATCCACGTGATCAGTGCATGACAGCCACGTGATCAGTGCATGATAGCCACGTGATCAGTGCATGATCAGTCACGTGATCATGTGTGATCAGCCACGTGATCAGTGCATGATGAGCCACGTGATCAGTGCATGATCAATTACGTGATCAGTGCATGATCAGTCACGTGACCAGTACATGGTTGCTACGTGATCGTTGCATGATCAGCCACGTGATCAGTGCATGATAGCCACGTGATCAGTGCATGATCAGTCACGTGATCAGTACATGATCAGTCACGTGAACAGTGCATGATCATTTACGTGATCAGTGCATGATCAGTCACGTGACCAGTGTATGGTTGCTACGTGATCATTCCATGACGAGCCACGTGAGCAGTGCATGATAGCCACGTGATGTGTGCATGAGTTACGTGAGCAGTGTATGATCAGCCACGTGATCAGTGCATGAGTGCCACGTGATCAGTGCATGATATGTCACGTGACAGGTGTGTGATCAGCCACGTGAACAGTGCATGTTCAGCCACGTGATCAGTGCATGATAGCCACGTGATCAGTGCATGATCAGTTACGTGAGCAGTGTATGATCAGCCACGTGATCAGTGCATGGTCAGACACGTGAACAGTGTATGATCAGCCACGTGATCAGTGCATGATATCCAAGTGATCAGTGCATGATCATCACGTGATCAGTGTATGATCAGCCACGTGAACAGTGCATGCTCAGTCACGTGATCTGGGCCTGCTGAGCTGCGTGATTACTGTCTGCTCATCTGCTTGACAATTGCCAGCTGAGCTGCACGATTCCTGCCTGTCATCTGCTTGACAATTGCCAGCTGTGCTGCGTAATTCCTGCCTGCTCAGCTGCTTGATTATTGCCAGCTGAGCAGCATGATTCCTCACACCTGAGTTCCATGATTATTGCCTGCTGACTGTTTGATTCGTGCCTACTCAGCTCTTTGTTTATTGCCTCCAGAGGCACATGATCAGTGTATGATAGCAAACATGATCAGCGCATGATCAGTCACATGATCAGCGCCATTAAGTCACGTGATCACTACATGATAGTCATGTGATCAGTCCATGCTCAGTCACGGTATCAGTGCATGATCAGCCACGTGATCAGTGCATGATCTGTCACATGATCAGTGTATGATCATCCACGTGATCAGTGCATGGCAGTCATGTGATCAGTGCATGATATAGACGTGATCAGTGCATGATCAGTCACGTGATCAGTGCATGATAGCCACGTGATCAGTGCATGATCAGTCACCTGATGGGTGTATGATCATTCACGTGACCAGTACATGGTAGCTACATGATCATTGCATGATCAGCCACGTGAGTAGTGCATGATAGCCACGTGATCAGTGCATGATCAGTCACGTGATCAGTGCATGATCAGTCATGTGACCAGCATGGTAGCTGCGTGATCATGCATGATCAGCCACGTGATCAGTGCATGATAGCCACGTGATCAGTGCATGATCAGACACGTGATCAGTGCATGATCAGTCACGTGATCAGTGCATGATCAGCCACGTGATCAGTGCATGACAGGCACGTGATCAGTGTATGATCAGCCACGTGATCAGTGCATGATAGCCACGTGATCAGTGCATGATCAGTGTGATCAGTGCATGATCAGTCATGTGATCAGTGCATGATCAGCCACGTGATCAGTGCATGATCAGCCACGTGATCAGTGCATGATCAATTACGTGATCAGTGCATGATCAGTCACGTGATCAGTGCATGATAGCTACGTGATCAGTGCATGATCAGCCACGTGATCAGTGCATGATAGCCACGTGATCAGTGCATGATCAGCCACGTGATCAGTGCATGATCAGTCATGTGATCAGTGTGATCAGCCACGTGATCAGTGCATGATAGCCACGTGATCAGTGCATGATCAGTCACGTGATCAGTGCATGATCAGTCACGTGATCAGTGCATGATCAGCCACGTGATCAGTGCATGATCAGCCACGTGATCAGTGCATGATAGCCACGTGATCAGTGCATGATCAGTCACGTGATACGCAGTGATCAGCCACGTGATCAGTGCATGATATCCACGTGATCAGTGCATGATCAGCCACGTGATCAGTGCATGATAGCCACGTGATCAGTGCATCAGTCACGTGATACATGTGTGATCAGCCACGTGATCAGTGCATGATGAGCCACGTGATCAGTGCATGATCAATTACGTGATCAGTGCATGATCAGTCACGTGACCAGTACATGGTTGCTACGTGATCATTGCATGATCAGCCACGTGAGCAGTGCATGATAGCCACGTGATCAGTGCATGATCAGTCACGTGATCAGTACATGATCAGTCACGTGAACAGTGCATGATCATTTACGTGATCAGTGCATGATCAGTCACGTGACCAGTATATGGTAGCTACGTGATCATTCCATGACGAGCCACGTGAGCAGTGCATGATAGCCACGTGATGTGTGCATGAGTTACGTGAGCAGAGTATGATCAGCCACGTGATCAGTGCATGAGTGCCACGTGATCAGTGCATGATATGTCACGTGACAGGTGTGTGATCAGCCACGTGAACAGTGCATGTTCAGCCACGTGATCAGTGCATGATAGCCACGTGATCAGTGCATGATCAGTTACGTGAGCAGTGTATGATCAGCCACGTGATCAGTGCATGGTCAGACACGTGAACAGTGTATGATCAGCCACGTGATCAGTGCATGATATCCAAGTGATCAGTGCATGATCATCACGTGATCAGTGTATGATCAGCCACGTGAACAGTGCATGCTCAGTCACGTGATCTGGGCCTGCTGAGCTGCGTGATTACTGTCTGCTCATCTGCTTGACAATTGCCAGCTGAGCTGCACGATTCCTGCCTGTCATCTGCTTGACAATTGCCAGCTGTGCTGCGTAATTCCTGCCTGCTCAGCTGCTTGATTATTGCCAGCTGAGCAGCATGATTCCTCACAGCTGAGTTCCATGATTATTGCCTGCTGACTGTTTGATTCGTGCCTACTCAGCTCTTTGTTTATTGCCTCCAGAGGCACATGATCAGTGTATGATAGCAAACATGATCAGCGCATGATCAGTCACATGATCAGCGCCATTAAGTCACGTGATCACTACATGATAGTCATGTGATCAGTCCATGCTCAGTCACGGTATCAGTGCATGATCAGCCACGTGATCAGTGCATGATCTGTCACATGATTAGTGTATGATCATCCACGTGATCAGTGCATGGGCAGTCATGTGATCAGTGCATGATATAGACGTGATCAGTGCATGATCAGTCTCGTGATCAGTGCATGATAGCCACGTGATCAGTGCATGATCAGTCACCTGATGGGTGTATGATCATTCACGTGACCTGTACATGGTAGCTACATGATCATTGCATGATCAGCCACGTGAGTAGTGCATGATAGCCACGTGATCAGTGCATGATCAGTCACGTGATCAGTGCATGATCAGTCATGTGACCAGTACATGGTAGCTGCGTGATCATGGCATGATCAGCCACGTGAGCAGTGCATGATAGCCACGTGATCAGTGCATGATCAGTCACGTGATCAGTGCATGATCAGTCACGTGATCAGTGCATGATCAGCCACGTGATCAGTGCATGATCAGCACGTGATCAGTGCATGATCAGCCACGTGATCAGTGCATGATAGCCACGTGATCAGTGCATGATCAGTCACGTGATCAGTGCATGATCAGTCACGTGATCAGTGCATGATCAGCCACGTGATCAGTGCATGATCAGCCACGTGATCAGTGCATGATAGCCACGTGATCAGTGCATGATCAGTCACGTGATCAGTGCATGATCAGCCACGTGATCAGTGCATGATATCCACGTGATCAGTGCATGACAGCCACGTGATCAGTGCATGATAGCCACGTGATCAGTGCATGATCAGTCACGTGATCATGTGTGATCAGCCACGTGATCAGTGCATGATGAGCCACGTGATCAGTGCATGATCAATTACGTGATCAGTGCATGATCAGTCACGTGACCAGTACATGGTTGCTACGTGATCGTGCATGATCAGCCACGTGAGCAGTGCATGATAGCCACGTGATCAGTGCATGATCAGTCACGTGATCAGTACATGATCAGTCACGTGAACAGTGCATGATCATTTACGTGATCAGTGCATGATCAGTCACGTGACCAGTATATGGTTGCTACGTGATCATTCCATGACGAGCCACGTGAGCAGTGCATGATAGCCACGTGATGTGTGCATGAGTTACGTGAGCAGAGTATGATCAGCCACGTGATCAGTGCATGAGTGCCACGTGATCAGTGCATGATATGTCACGTGACAGGTGTGTGATCAGCCACGTGAACAGTGCATGTTCAGCCACGTGATCAGTGCATGATAGCCACGTGATCAGTGCATGATCAGTTACGTGAGCAGTGTATGATCAGCCACGTGATCAGTGCATGGTCAGACACGTGAACAGTGTATGATCAGCCACGTGATCAGTGCATGATATCCAAGTGATCAGTGCATGATCATCACGTGATCAGTGTATGATCAGCCACGTGAACAGTGCATGCTCAGTCACGTGATCAGGGCCTGCTGAGCTGCGTGATTACTGTCTGCTCATCTGCTTGACAATTGCCAGCTGAGCTGCACGATTCCTGCCTGTCATCTGCTTGACAATTGCCAGCTGTGCTGCGTAATTCCTGCCTGCTCAGCTGCTTGATTATTGCCAGCTGAGCAGCATGATTCCTCACACCTGAGTTCCATGATTATTGCCTGCTGACTGTTTGATTCGTGCCTACTCAGCTCTTTGTTTATTGCCTCCAGAGGCACATGATCAGTGTATGATAGCAAACATGATCAGCGCATGATCAGTCACATGATCAGCGCCATTAAGTCACGTGATCACTACATGATAGTCATGTGATCAGTCCATGCTCAGTCACGGTATCAGTGCATGATCAGCCACGTGATCAGTGCATGATCTGTCACATGATTAGTGTATGATCATCCACGTGATCAGTGCATGGCAGTCATGTGATCAGTGCATGATATAGACGTGATCAGTGCATGATCAGTCTCGTGATCAGTGCATGATAGCCACGTGATCAGTGCATGATCAGTCACCTGATGGGTGTATGATCATTCACGTGACCTGTACATGGTAGCTACATGATCATTGCATGATCAGCCACGTGAGTAGTGCATGATAGCCACGTGATCAGTGCATGATCAGTCACGTGATCAGTGCATGATCAGTCATGTGACCAGTACATGGTAGCTGCGTGATCAGTGCATGATCAGCCACGTGATCAGTGCATGATAGCCACGTGATCAGTGCATGATCAGACACGTGATCAGTGCATGATCAGTCACGTGATCAGTGCATGATCAGCCACGTGATCAGTGCATGATCAGGCACGTGATCAGTGTATGATCAGCCACGTGATCAGTGCATGATAGCCACGTGATCAGTGCATGATCAGTCACGTGATCAGTGCATGATCAGTCACGTGATCAGTGCATGATCAGCCACGTGATCAGTGCATGATCAGCCACGTGATCAGTGCATGATAGCCACGTGATCAGTGCATGATCAGTCATGTGATAGTGTGTGATCAGCCACGTGATCAGTGCATGATAGCCACGTGATCAGTGCATGATCAATTACGTGATCAGTGCATGATCAGTCACGTGATCACATGGTTGCTGCGTGATCGTGCATGATCAGCCACGATCAGTGCATGATAGCCACGTGATCAGTGTGCATGATCAGCCACGTGATCAGTGCATGATCAGTCACGTGATCAGTGCATGATCAGTCACGTGATCAGTGCATGATCAGTCACGTGACCAGTATATGGCTGCTACGTGATCAGTGCATGATCAGCCACGTGAGCAGTGCATGATAGCCACGTGATCAGTGCATGATTACGTGATCAGTGCATGATCAGCCACGTGATCAGTGCATGATGCCACGTGATCAGTGCATGATCAGTCACGTGATCAGTGTATGATCAGCCACGTGATCAGTGCATGATCAGCCACGTGATCAGTGCATGATAGCCACGTGATCAGTGCATGATCAGTCACGTGATCAGTGCATGATCAGCCACGTGATCAGTGCATGGATCAGACAATGCGTGATCAGTGCATGATCAGCCACGTGATCAGTGCATGATAGCCACGTGATCAGTGCATGATCAGTCATGTGATACGTGCATGATCAGCCACGTGATCAGTGCATGATATCCACGTGATCAGTGCATGACAGCCACGTGATCAGTGCATGATAGCCACGTGATCAGTGCATGATCAGTCACGTGATACATGTGTGATCAGCCACGTGATCAGTGCATGATGAGCCACGTGATCAGTGCATGATCAATTACGTGATCAGTGCATGATCAGTCACGTGACCAGTACATGGTTGCTACGTGATCGTTGCATGATCAGCCACGTGAGCAGTGCATGATAGCCACGTGATCAGTGCATGATCAGTCACGTGATCAGTACATGATCAGTCACGTGAACAGTGCATGATCATTTACGTGATCAGTGCATGATCAGTCACGTGACCAGTATATGGTAGCTACGTGATCATTCCATGACGAGCCACGTGAGCAGTGCATGATAGCCACGTGATGTGTGCATGAGTTACGTGAGCAGAGTATGATCAGCCACGTGATCAGTGCATGAGTGCCACGTGATCAGTGCATGATATGTCACGTGACAGGTGTGTGATCAGCCACGTGAACAGTGCATGTTCAGCCACGTGATCAGTGCATGATAGCCACGTGATCAGTGCATGATCAGTTACGTGATCAGTGTATGATCAGCCACGTGATCAGTGCATGATATCCACGTGATCAGTGCATGATCATCACGTGATCAGTGTATGATCAGCCACGTGAACAGTGCATGCTCAGTCACGTGATCAGGGCCTGCTGAGCTGCGTGATTACTGTCTGCTCATCTGCTTGACAATTGCCAGCTGAGCTGCACGATTCCTGCCTGTCATCTGCTTGACAATTGCCAGCTGTGCTGCGTAATTCCTGCCTGCTCAGCTGCTTGATTATTGCCAGCTGAGCAGCATGATTCCTCACACCTGAGTTCCATGATTATTGCCTGCTGACTGTTTGATTCGTGCCTACTCAGCTCTTTGTTTATTGCCTCCAGAGGCACATGATCAGTGTATGATAGCAAACATGATCAGTGCATGATCAGTCACATGATCAGCGCCATTAAGTCACGTGATCACTACATGATAGTCATGTGATCAGTCCATGCTCAGTCACGGTATCAGTGCATGATCAGCCACGTGATCAGTGCATGATCTGTCACATGATTAGTGTATGATCATCCACGTGATCAGTGCATGGGCAGTCATGTGATCAGTGCATGATATAGACGTGATCAGTGCATGATCAGTCACGTGATCAGTGCATGATAGCCACGTGATCAGTGCATGATCAGTCACCTGATGGGTGTATGATCATTCACGTGACCTGTACATGGTAGCTACATGATCATTGCATGATCAGCCACGTGAGTAGTGCATGATAGCCACGTGATCAGTGCATGATCAGTCACGTGATCAGTGCATGATCAGTCATGTGACCAGTACATGGTAGCTGCGTGATCATGGCATGATCAGCCACGTGAGCAGTGCATGATAGCCACGTGATCAGTGCATGATCAGTCACGTGATCAGTGCATGATCAGTCACGTGATCAGTGCATGATCAGCCACGTGATCAGTGCATGATCAGCCACGTGATCAGTGTATGTCAGCCAAGTGATCAGTGCATGATAGCCACGTGATCAGTGCATGATCAGTCACGTGATCAGTGCATGATCAGTTACGTGATCAGTGCATGATCAGCCACGTGATCAGTGCATGATCAGCCACGTGATCAGTGCATGATAGCCACGTGATCAGTGCATGATCAGTCATGTGATACGTGTGTGATCAGCCACATGATCAGTGCATGATAGCCACGTGATCAGTGCATGATAGCCACGTGATCAGTGCATGATAGCCACGTGATCAGTGCATGATCAGTCACGTGATCATGTGTGATCAGCCACGTGATCAGTGCATGATGAGCCACGTGATCAGTGCATGATCAATTACGTGATCAGTGCATGATCAGTCACGTGACCAGTACATGGTTGCTACGTGATCAGTGCATGATCAGCCACGTGAGCAGTGCATGATAGCCACGTGATCAGTGCATGATCAGTCACGTGATCAGTGCATGATCAGTCACGTGAACAGTGCATGATCATTTACGTGATCAGTGCATGATCAGTCACGTGACCAGTATATGGTTGCTACGTGATCATTCCATGACGACACGTGAGCAGTGCATGATAGCCACGTGATGTGTGCATGAGTTACGTGAGCAGAGTATGATCAGCCACGTGATCAGTGCATGAGTGCCACGTGATCAGTGCATGATAGTCACGTGACAGGTGTGTGATCAGCCACGTGAACAGTGCATGATCAGCCACGTGATCAGTGCATGATAGCCACGTGATCAGTGCATGATCAGAACGTGATCAGTGTATGATCAGCCACGTGATCAGTGCATGATATCCAAGTGATCAGTGCATGATCATCACGTGATCAGTGTATGATCAGCCACGTGAACAGTGCATGCTCAGTCACGTGATCTGGGCCTGCTGAGCTGCGTGATTACTGTCTGCTCATCTGCTTGACAATTGCCAGCTGAGCTGCACGATTCCTGCCTGTCATCTGCTTGACAATTGCCAGCTGTGCTGCGTAATTCCTGCCTGCTCAGCTGCTTGATTATTGCCAGCTGAGCAGCATGATTCCTCACACCTGAGTTCCATGATTATTGCCTGCTGACTGTTTGATTCGTGCCTACTCAGCTCTTTGTTTATTGCCTCCAGAGGCACATGATCAGTGTATGATAGCAAACATGATCAGTGCATGATCAGTCACATGATCAGCGCCATTAAGTCACGTGATCACTACATGATAGTCATGATCAGTGCATGATCAGCACGTGATCAGTGCATGATAGCCACGTGATCAGTGCATGATCAGCCACGTGATCAGTGCATGATCAGCCACGTGATCAGTGCATGATCAGCACGTGATCAGTGCATGATCAGTCACGTGATCAGTGCATGATCAGCCACGTGATCAGTGCATGATCAGTCACGTGATCAGTGTATGATCAGCACGTGATCAGTGCATGATAGCCACGTGATCAGTGCATGATCAGTCACGTGATCAGTGCATGATCAGTCACGTGATCAGTGCATGATCAGCCACGTGATCAGTGCATGATCAGCCACGTGATCAGTGCATGATAGCCACGTGATCAGTGCATGATCAGTCATGTGATCGTGTGTGATCAGCCACGTGATCAGTGCATGATATCCACGTGATCAGTGCATGACAGCCACGTGATCAGTGCATGATAGCCACGTGATCAGTGCATGATCAGTCACGTGATCATGTGTGATCAGCCACGTGATCAGTGCATGATGAGCCACGTGATCAGTGCATGATCAATTACGTGATCAGTGCATGATCAGTCACGTGACCAGTACATGGTTGCTACGTGATCATTGCATGATCAGCCACGTGAGCAGTGCATGATAGCCACGTGATCAGTGCATGATCAGTCACGTGATCAGTATGATCAGTCACGTGAACAGTGCATGATCATTTACGTGATCTGTGCATGATCAGTCACGTGACCAGTATATGGGCTACGTGATCATTCATGACAGCCACGTGAGCAGTGCATGATAGCCACGTGATGTGTGCATGAGTTACGTGAGCAGTGTATGATCAGCCACGTGATCAGTGCATGAGTGCCACGTGATCAGTGCATGATATGTCACGTGACAGGTGTGTGATCAGCCACGTGAACAGTGCATGTTCAGCCACGTGATCAGTGCATGATAGCCACGTGATCAGTGCATGATCAGTTACGTGAGCAGTGTATGATCAGCCACGTGATCAGTGCATGGTCAGACACGTGAACAGTGTATGATCAGCCACGTGATCAGTGCATGATATCCAAGTGATCAGTGCATGATCATCACGTGATCAGTGTATGATCAGCCACGTGAACAGTGCATGCTCAGTCACGTGATCTGGGCCTGCTGAGCTGCGTGATTACTGTCTGCTCATCTGCTTGACAATTGCCAGCTGAGCTGCACGATTCCTGCCTGTCATCTGCTTGACAATTGCCAGCTGTGCTGCGTAATTCCTGCCTGCTCAGCTGCTTGATTATTGCCAGCTGAGCAGCATGATTCCTCACAGCTGAGTTCCATGATTATTGCCTGCTGACTGTTTGATTCGTGCCTACTCAGCTCTTTGTTTATTGCCTCCAGAGGCACATGATCAGTGTATGATAGCAAACATGATCAGTGCATGATCAGTCACATGATCAGCGCCATTAAGTCACGTGATCACTACATGATAGTCATGTGATCAGTCCATGCTCAGTCACGGTATCAGTGCATGATCAGCCACGTGATCAGTGCATGATCTGTCACATGATTAGTGTATGATCATCCACGTGATCAGTGCACGGCAGTCATGTGATCAGTGCATGATATAGACGTGATAGTGATGATCGCAGTGATCAGTGCATGATAGCCACGTGATCAGTGCATGATCAGTCACCTGATGGGTGTATGATCAGTCACGGATCGTACATAGTAGCTACGTGATCATTGCATGATCAGCCACGTGAGGTGCATGATAATACGTGATCAGTGCATGATCAGTCACGTGATCAGTGCATGATCAGTCATGTGACCAGTACATGGTAGTCACGTGATCATGCATGATCAGCCACGTGATCAGTGCATGATAGCCACGTGATCAGTGCATGATCAGTCACGTGATCAGTGCATGATCAGTCACGTGATCAGTGCATGATCAGCCACGTGATCAGTGCATGATCAGGCACGTGATCAGTGTATGTCAGCCACATCAGTGCATGATAGCCACGTGATCAGTGCATGATCAGCACGTGATCAGTGCATGATCAGTTACGTGATCAGTGCATGATCAGCCACGTGATCAGTGCATGATCAGCCACGTGATCAGTGCATGATAGCCACGTGATCAGTGCATGATGATATGTGATACATGATCAGCCACGTGATCAGTGCCATATCCACGTGATCAGTGCATGACAGCCACGTGATCAGTGCATGAGAGCCACGTGATCAGTGCATGATCAGTCACGTGATACATGTGTGATCAGCCACGTGATCAGTGCATGATGAGCCACGTGATCAGTGCAGGATCAATTACGTGATCAGTGCATGATCAGTCACGTGACCAGTACATGGTTGCTACGTGATCGTTGCATGATCAGCCACGTGAGCAGAGCATGATAGCCACGTGATCAGTGCATGATCAGTCACGTGATCAGTACATGATCAGTCACGTGAACAGTGCATGATCATTTACGTGATCTGTGCATGATCAGTCACGTGACCAGTATATGGTTGCTACGTGATCATTCCATGATGAGCCACGTGAGCAGTGCATGATAGCCACGTGATGTGTGCATGAGTTACGTGAGCAGAGTATGATCAGCCACGTGATCAGTGCATGAGTGCCACGTGATCAGTGCATGATATGTCACGTGACAGGTGTGTGATCAGCCACGTGAACAGTGCATGTTCAGCCACGTGATCAGTGCATGATAGCCACGTGATCAGTGCATGATCAGTTACGTGAGCAGTGTATGATCAGCCACGTGATCAGTGCATGGTCAGACACGTGAACAGTGTATGATCAGCCACGTGATCAGTGCATGATATCCAAGTGATCAGTGCATGATCATCACGTGATCAGTGTATGATCAGCCACGTGAACAGTGCATGCTCAGTCACGTGATCTGGGCCTGCTGAGCTGCGTGATTACTGTCTGCTCATCTGCTTGACAATTGCCAGCTGAGCTGCACGATTCCTGCCTGTCATCTGCTTGACAATTGCCAGCTGTGCTGCGTAATTCCTGCCTGCTCAGCTGCTTGATTATTGCCAGCTGAGCAGCATGATTCCTCACCTGAGTTCCATGATTATTGCCTGCTGACTGTTTGATTCGTGCCTACTCAGCTCTTTGTTTATTGCCTCCAGAGGCACATGATCAGTGTATGATAGCAAACATGATCAGCGCATGATCAGTCACATGATCAGCGCCATTAAGTCACGTGATCACTACATGATAGTCATGTGATCAGTCCATGCTCAGTCACGGTATCAGTGCATGATCAGCCACGTGATCAGTGCATGATCTGTCACATGATTAGTGTATGATCATCCACGTGATCAGTGCATGGGCAGTCATGTGATCAGTGCATGATATAGACGTGATCAGTGCATGATCAGTCTCGTGATCAGTGCATGATAGCCACGTGATCAGTGCATGATCAGTCACCTGATGGGTGTATGATCATTCACGTGACCTGTACATGGTAGCTACATGATCATTGCATGATCAGCCACGTGATCAGTGCATGATCAGTCACGTGATCAGTGCATGATCAGTCATGTGATCAGTACATATTGCGTGATCATGCATGATCAGCCACGTGATCAGTGCATGATCAGCCACGTGATCAGTGCATGATCAGTCACGTGATCAGTGCATGATCAGGCACGTGATCAGTGATGATCAGCCACGTGATCAGTGCATGATAGCCATGATCAGTGCATGATCAGTCACGTGATCAGTGCATGATCAGTCACGTGATCAGTGCATGATCAGCCACGTGATCAGTGCATGATCAGCCACGTGATCAGTGCATGATCAGTCACGTGATCAGTGCATGATCAGTCACGTGATCACATGATAGCTACGTGATCATTGCGATCAGCCACGTGATCAGTGCATGATAGCCACGTGATCAGTGCATGATAGCCACGTGATCAGTGCATGATCAGTCATGTGATATGCAGGTGATCAGCCACGTGATCAGTGCATGATATCCACGTGATCAGTATGACAGCCACGTGATCAGTGCATGAGAGCCACGTGATCAGTGCATGATCAGCCACGTGATCATGTGTGATCAGCCACGTGATCAGTGCATGATGAGCCACGTGATCAGTGCATGATCAATTACGTGATCAGTGCATGATCAGTCACGTGACCAGTACATGGTTGCTACGTGATCGTTGCATGATCAGCCACGTGAGCAGAGCATGATAGCCACGTGATCAGTGCATGATCAGTCACGTGATCAGTACATGATCAGTCACGTGAACAGTGCATGATCATTTACGTGATCTTTGCATGATCAGTCACGTTACCAGTATATGGTTGCTACGTGATCATTCCATGACGAGCCACGATAGTGCATGATAGCCACGTGATGTGCATGAGTTACGTGAGCAGAGTATGATCAGCCACGTGATCAGTGCATGAGTGCCACGTGATCAGTGCATGATATGTCACGTGACAGGTGTGTGATCAGCCACGTGAACAGTGCATGTTCAGCCACGTGATCAGTGCATGATAGCCACGTGATCAGTGCATGATCAGTTACGTGAGCAGTGTATGATCAGCCACGTGATGCATGGTCAGACACGTGAACAGTGTATGATCAGCCACGTGATCAGTGCATGATATCCAAGTGATCAGTGCATGATCATCACGTGATCAGTGTATGATCAGCCATGAACAGTGCATGCTCAGTCACGTGATCTGGGCCTGCTGAGCTGCGTGATTACTGTCTGCTCATCTGCTTGACAATTGCCAGCTGAGCTGCACGATTCCTGCCTGTCATCTGCTTGACAATTGCCAGCTGTGCTGCGTAATTCCTGCCTGCTCAGCTGCTTGATTATTGCCAGCTGAGCAGCATGATTCCTCACACCTGAGTTCCATGATTATTGCCTGCTGACTGTTTGATTCGTGCCTACTCAGCTCTTTGTTTATTGCCTCCAGAGGCACATGATCAGTGTATGATAGCAAACATGATCAGTGCATGATCAGTCACATGATCAGCGCCATTAAGTCACGTGATCACTACATGATAGTCATGTGATCAGTCCATGCTCAGTCACGTATCAGTGCATGATCAGCCACGTGATCAGTGCATGATCTGTCACATGATTAGCATGATCATCCACGTGATCAGTGCATGGGCAGTCACGTGATCAGTGCATGATATAGACGTGATCAGTGCATGATCAGTCTCGTGATCAGTGCATGATAGCCACGTGATCAGTGCATGATCAGTCACCTGATGGGTGTATGATCATTCACGTGACCTGTACATGGCAGCTACATGATCATTGCATGATCAGCCACGTGAGTAGTGCATGATAGCCACGTGTTCACTGCATGATCAGTCACGTGATCAGTGCATGATCAGTCATGTGACCAGTGCATGGTAGCCATGTGATCATGGCATGATCAGCCACGTGCAGTGATGATATGCCACGTGATCAGTGCATGATCAGTCACGTGATCAGTGCATGATCAGTCACGTGATCAGTGCATGATCAGCCACGTGATCAGTGCATGATCAGGCACATGATCAGTGTATGATCAGCCACGTGATCAGTGCATGATCAGCTAATGATCAGCATGATCAGCTCGAGCACATTCAGTGCATGATCAGTCACGTGATCAGCATGATCAGCCACGTGATCAGTGCATGATCAGCCACGTGATCAGTGCATGATCAATTACGCATGATCAGTGCATGATCAGTCACGTGACCAGTGCATGGTAGCCACGTGATCATTGCATGATCAGCCACGTGCAGATCAGCATGATAGCCACGATCAGTGCATGATAGCCACGTGATCAGTGCATGATCAGTCACGTGATACGCGTGGTGGTGATCAGCCACGTGATCAGTGCATGATATCACGTGATCAGTGCATGATCAGCCACGATCAGTGCATGATCAGCCACGTGATCAGTGCATGATCAGTCACGATCACATGCGTGATCAGCCAATGGATCAGTGCATGATGAGCCACGTGATCAGTTCATGATCAATTA